>NW_015162506.1:411291-476362 GCF_001447785.1 Gekko japonicus
AGATTTATGCAGTGGCTGCCTCTGGAATGCTGTGTTCAGTTTGAATTGCTTCATTTCAAAAGGATTCTTCTGTATTGTGGAGCTGGATAAAGGACAGGACAGCCAAAATGATCCAGAGGATTGGATTACCTTTCCTCTGAGAAAAAGCTGAAGAGTTTGGTTTTTTTTTTAAGTTTTGGGGGTAAAAGGATTAAGGGGAGGGGTGTCATAGAGGTTTATGGAATTATGCATATTGTGGAGGCATTGAACAGAGAGAATGTCTTCTCCCTTCCCCAAACTATTAGATCTCCGTGGCACCCAGTGAGATAGATGGGCAGTAGACTCAGGACAGACAAAAACGAAGGACTTTTGTCGCACAGTGAGCCCGCTGTGGAGCTCATTACCACAGTGCATACTGATGACTGCTAGCTTTGATGGCTTTAAAAGAGGATTAGGCAGATTCCTGTAGGGTGGGTCAACTGATGCTTATTAAACGTGGTGGCCAAGTGGAAGCTCCATGTAGAGGGGCTGTAACCTGAATGCGGGTCGCTGGAGCTGGGGGGTGGGGCGTGCAGAGGAAGGGTTTGGTCTTTGTGACCTGTGGGCCTTCCAGGGCATTTGGTCGGCCATTGCTGGATGATCTGGTGGTCTGACTGCCACAGGAGGTGGCGGCAGCTACAAGTATGGGGAATTAGATAAACATATGGAGCAGAGGTCCATCCGTGGCTATTAGCCACAAGGTATAGTTAGGAACTCTCAGTCTGGGGCAAGTGATGCTCTGTATTCTTGTTGCTTGGGGTGGGGGGCAACAGTGGGAGGGCCTCTGGTGTCCTGGCCGCACTGGTGGACCTCCCGATGGCACCTGGTATTTTTGGCCACTGTGTGACACAGAGTGTTGGACTGGATGGGCCATTGGCCTGATCCAACATTGGCTTCTCTTATGTTCTTATGTGACCCAGCAGGGCTGCTCTTAAGTTCTTCTGTGTTGGGGAGGGGCTAACTCTAGAATGTAAGAGGCCTACAAGAAGCCTTCCACCTTCCAGTCCCCCCCCCTTCAATGGCTGCCCTTCATGCCGTCAAGCAGGGCCAGTGGGTTCTTGCCTCCAGTTATTGCTGTATCCCCTAGCCCTCTCGGCATTGTTGTAAGAAAACAGAGAAAGTTTGCTGAACATTTCCTTAATGTGCGCAACATGATTGGCTCAGGTGAGCGAATGGCAGTGAAGGTTTTCAAGCGGGGAGGTACCCTGCCAGGTTCCCCATTGGACCCTGCTGCTATGTCAGCCAGTGGAATAACTCCAGAGCTGTGTTAGTGTCCTGGCCTGGATGGCCCAGCCTAGCCTGATCTCATTGGATCTCATAAGCTAAGTAGGATCGGCCCCCGGTTAGTACTTGGATAGGAGGCTGCCAAGGAAATCCAGGGTTGCTATGCAGAGGCAAGCAATGGCAAACTGCCTCTGTTCGCCTCTTGCCTGAAAACCCTACGGGGTTGGCATAAGTCGGCTGCGACCTGACCGCACTTTCCATCCATCAGCCATGTTAGTGGATGGTAGCAAAATAAAACCCAAAGGCCCCCATGACACCTTTGGAATAGCCAGTTGATTAGGGCCAGACTGCTGCAGCAGTAGCCTCCTATGGAAAACATCTCAGCCGCCATTGGAGAAGAAGAGTTTGGATTTATATCCCACCCTTCACTACCGGAAGGAGTCTCAGAGTGGCTTACAATCTCCTTTCCCTTCCCCTCCCCACAGCAGGCACCCTGTGAGGTAGGTGGGGCCCAGAGAGCTCTTTGAGTACTGCTCCTGAGGGAACAGCTCTGAAAGAATTTGTAACTGACCCAAGGTCACACCAGCAGGTACATGTAGAGGAGTGGGGAATCAAACCCGGTTCTCCCAGATTAGAGTTTGCACTCCCAACCACTACACCAAACTGGCAGGAATCACCCAGTTCTAGGCAGTGCCAGTGGTTGGTTTCAATTTATTTTCGCCAGCTTGGATTTGACTGTACCTTTTACTATTTGAATAGGTTTTTGATTGCTCCGGTTACCTTTTTTCTTTTTTTAACCTTCAGAACCTGGCTGGCTGTACATTTTAATACGCAGCTGATGCTCACTGGGCTGCAAAATGCAAAGGAGAAAGTAGCACTTTTCCTTTCGTGCTCTGAACAAGCACTTGCCTCCTTGTGAACATATGATGTTGTATACGGCGACTGACCATCTAGTTCAGTGCGGTGTGCTGTAACTGGCAGCAAAAAGTCTCCAGCAGCATTTACTCCCAGCGTGGCTTCCTTTTAACTGGAGGTGCTTCAGGGTGGACCTGGGATCTTTGAAAAGTAGACCATGTCTTGGGCTGCTAAACCACAACCTGTCTTGTACCTAATAAATATTCCTGAGTTCATAATTCTCCTAGGAAGTCATATCTGAATTCCTCTGGACTTTGTAGATGTTTCCTGTCAGTCAATGGTTGGCCTCTGATTACTTCCAACCTAAAGTAGCATTTCCCGGGACAATCCTGACAAGCGCTTTCTCTTCTTTCTCCTCTCAGGCATGGTCCTTGTACGTAGCGAGAACGGCCAGTTACTCATGATCCCTCAACACACTTTGGCGCAAATGCAGGCACATGCGCAGTCCCAGCCTCAAACGACCATGACGCCTCGCCCTGCCACGCCCACCAGCGCTTCTTCGGTCCAGATCTCGACTGTGCAGGTCAGTTCACTGAGAAATGTAAGTAAAATAAAACCTTCCATTTTCTTAAATTGAGAATGTGCGAGCTGGCCGCTGACGGGTTCAAGCCTTTTAGGAGCCCCCTCCCATCTTGTGTGCGTTTGCCAAATATGTCCTCATTCCATGCTGACTTTGCATCAGGGTTCCCTCGCCACTGCCCTCATTCTCCTGTACGGGTCAGAGGGCTCCAATGCAAGTGCGACATGGCTTGAGCTGAAAGCACCCACTGTTCATGCTATCCTTATGCATGCGCTTCTGCTGGCTGTAGCGCTGCAGCCGCTATGCCGATGGTGCTCTGAAATCCTATGGCCATACAGTCTCAGTGCAGCCGTTCATATAAATGATTCCAGCACTTGACGTTTGCGAAGATTTGCATAGTTTGCATACATAATTTTCTTTGCATAGTTTTTGAATGTTGCATTCAGATTTTCATTTTGTGAGGGTTTGTAAAAGGTGTGAAGTAAGTTGTGTGTGTGTGTGTTTTATTGGGGGGCATGAACTTCATTGTTTACAGGGAATTACTGATAACTTTGTTACGAGCCCATGTCAGCTTCTAGCCACTGGAATTCCGACCCTAATCTATTTTTATGGCAAATACTTTTCATATTTTAACACAGAACCTTGGGGGGGGGGGGGCGGATTCTGCTTTTCTTTGCCCACCCCACCCCGGTTTCCTTTATTTTCTTTCTTTTGTAATTAAATCAGGTGGCTATTGCATGAATGGTCACGTGGAGATCACGTCTGTTTCACTCTCAGAACAGTTTCAAAGAAAGATGCGAAACAGGCACAAATCTACTTTGTCCACTGCAAACTGGGCCTTTAGAATGCTATGACATCTGAAGGAGCCATAGTGGGAGGGGAGGATGAAACAAAAACTGTACTCCTCTGCTACTGTTTTTTACTTGCAGGGGGAAAGTACTCGGTGTCATTCCCCACAGATGGGAAAATATCTTGGCGGAGGGACAATTCTGAAAGTTGCCAGAGGGGGAAAGGACTGATTTGAAAGGAAACCAACCAGTAGGGAGAGGGTTAAGCAGCCCTCCCCCCTTACAGCC
The DNA here is from genome assembly GCF_001447785.1 of Gekko japonicus. NCBI lineage: Eukaryota > Metazoa > Chordata > Lepidosauria > Squamata > Gekkonidae > Gekko > Gekko japonicus. The sequence continues at coordinate 415,045 of NW_015162506.1, forward strand.
TCCCAAGGGTGGCGTTCATTTTAGAGAAAGCAGCCATTGGGAGAGAGTTATGCATGTCTTCCATGCAATATGTTCATTGGTCTTCCTGAACTACTGGGTTATGCATTGAGAGCCATATGGAGTGCACTGAGGCACAGTTGTGACCATGAAGATTTTCAGAGTTTCTGCAAAACCGTGGCTGAATTTACGCTTGCATGTTCATCTCCCCTCTTCCTTCTTTAAAGTCTGGAATCTGTGCAAAGGAAAAACACGTAATTTCTTGGTTAGTTAATGGACTCCATTTCTGGAATTTGCACAGTCCATTTTGACCCTGATCCGGATAACCCAGGCTAGCCGAATCTCGTCAGATCTTGGAAGCTAAGCAGGATTGGCCCTGGTTGGTATTTGGGTGGGAGACCACCAGGGAATTCCAGGGTCACTACGCAGAGGCAGGCAATGGCAAACCACCTCTGAACACCCGTTGCCTTGAAAGACCATGTCAGTTGTGATTTGACGGCAACATACACACACACACACACACACATTTTGGCTATAATATTTAAAGCTGTTGGCTATGTTGGGCTATTTGGCGAAATCATGGGTCAGGTGGCTGGGGGCTAGGAGCTGAGATGAATGGTTGCGAATTTAAACTGTCAAGTTTGAAAGTCTTCGCTTTAATAATTTTATCATGTTACCTGTTTCATAAGAAATTAATATAGTGATTTATTGATACAGTGATTGGAGTTTGCTGATTTACTGTTAGGCAGTATTTAATATATCATCTTGGAGGCGAAGAAGGTGTGCCATAACTGTATGCATTTAATTGAGTAATGATGCTTGAGTGTCAAATGATCTCAAAATTTGGGTCTGGGAAGAACATGTTTTCCAGCAGAAAGGCAGCTTCTATCTCAAGGTTCTGGACAGAGTCTCAGAGATCTGACAGACCAATTTCATAAGATTTTGATATTATAACAACTATAATTGATTTGCAAATTTAGACTTTTATCCAATTGTGTGACTCAGGCCTCGGCAATTTTTATTTGGCCCTGGAAGCCAGCCCCCAAATTTAGATTCCTTTTTCAGCCTTCAGGGTTTTGTATTTTAATTACGATATTTTCTAGTTATTACCGCAAAACCCAGTCCTAAGTTTTTCACAGTTTCTCATAACGTTACTAAAGCTATGACAAAAGTGCTGTACTCCATAAATAAATACGATATCATCCCGGTTGTCATCACCACAACGGAAAACTAATCTGTTACTAACGCTAACTTCTCTGCTGTTTCTGATAGCTTCACTATTGCTTTAAAAAGCTCCATTTAATTTGATATTGGAACTGGTCTAGAAAGCAGCTGCTTAACAAGTGGATTCATCTACCACCATTTAATGGTATAAAGCTGGCAAAAGGCAGTGACCAAACCATCACACAACAAAACATTCTTATGTGAAATTATAAAATAAAATGTGTGCTTCTGCTGAGGATTGCCGAGAGCCACTATAATAAAATCGCTGCTAAAAATACCAGGAGCCGCAATTAAATTTCTAGATGCCATGGCGACTTGGCGCCTGGAACTTGTCAAGCCCTGACATCATGTTCTTTAATTGATTCATTTTGACAGGATTTCTCCCTTCTCAGATTGATTTCAGAATATCCTCCCTTCTCTCCTCAAGATTCATTTTGACAGGATTTCTCCCTTCTCTGATTTCAGAATATCCTCCCTTCTCTCTCCCATCTCCACATTTATTTTCATCTCCTCCCCCTTACCACCCCCCCCCCAATGTTATTTGGACCCTTTTGGCTTTCTGACCCATCTGTGACGTAATCACCCATGGTCAGGGCTTCCGTCTTATCACAGAATCCCTTAGTGCATTTAAATGTCCTGACTTGGATAGCCCAGGCTAGCTTGATCTCGTCAGATCTCAGAAGCTGGACAGGGTCAGCCCTGGTCAGTATTTGGATGAGAGACCTCCAAGGAAGTCCAGGGTCACTACACAGAGGCAGGCCATGGGAAACCACTTCTGTTTGTCTGCCCTGGCCAGGATGGCCTCTCGGCTAGCCCAGTCTTATCAGGTCTTGGAAGCTAAGCAGGGTCAACCCCGGTTAGTCCTTGGATGGGGGAGACCGCCCTCCCCCCAAGGAGGACCAGGATTGCTATGCAGAGGCAGGCAAGGGCAAAACACCCCTGTCCGTCTCTTGCCTTGAAAACCCTGTGGGGCGGCCATAAGTTGGCTGTGACTTGACCGCACTTTATACACACAGAGCTTGGATTCTGATGGACTAAAGGCCTGGACTGTGATAATGCTCCTATTGCAATATGATACGCTCACATTGAGCCTGCTTTTGCGGGGAGGGTGGGGTATAAATTTGATAAATAAATAAACAAATAGATAGCAATGTAGAGAATGGGCAAGCTATGATAGCCTTTGACTGTGCCATCTAACACAGGTCTTTGAAAATGTGTTAGATAGTTAAGCTAGTTTTCGTATTTTCTTGCTGCTTGAATTCAGAATGTTGAGTTGCGTGCGATGCTCCCTCTAAGCTGTGGAGTCTTGTGAGCAAAAATCCTACTTTGTGAGCCACTGGCATTAAAGTTGTGAGCCAGCGATTTGGCTACTGGATAAATTAGTTTGCTCTGGAGCCATCCTTTCCTGAGCTAAGACAAAAATGTGTGAGCCGGAGGCTAAAAAACTGTGAGCTCGCTCACAGTAACTCAGCTTTAGAGGGAACACTGGTTGCGGGTAGATTAAACATTTGTTCTGAAAGATATTAAATAAAACTTTATATAAATTTTAAAAAAGTTTGGTTGCTTGCATACGTCAGCCCTGGGAACCCACGAGGTTCAGCCTTGAACTCCTTGGCATGGTTTATATATCTTTATACACACACATTTTAAATGTATGCACATCTTATACACACACATTTTATACACACACACGAAACACATATATTGTAAATACAGGTGGCTCCACTAGTTGTAGTGTAACTGAGTATACTGCTTGTTTTGAAACGGCTTTATTCCACTAAAATGTTGGAGTATATTAAAAAATATGGGCTTGCTTTACAGGTTGAAGAAAATGTGACAAATCAAATTCAAGCAACGTTCTGTAAAAAGACCCCCCCCCCCAAAAAAAATCAACACGAAAGCGTCACAGAGGCTTCAGCCCCGCTGTCGTCAGAGTGGTTTCTCCCTCCCGACCGTGTTCCTCCCCATGCTTAACCTTCCCTTCCCTCAAATAAGGAGCGTTTAACCGTCGTTTGTTTCGGTTGGTGGCGCGCGCTGTGTGGGAGAAGGGAGAGACGGGGGGGATTCGACTAGTGAGGTGGACCTCTCCTCCTTGGAAGCATGCATCCATTAGGTTGATGTGTTTGTAGGAAAAGCCTGCAAATAACAGAAGTGGGTGGGTTGGTGGTGGAGGAGGAAGGTGTTTCCACCTTGGGAGACCCTATTTGGGTGGAAAGGCAGCGCACAGACGTTTTAAACAAATAAATGTTTTTTAGCTGGCCTTCCTCTATAATAGGATCGAGTCCAATCCATCAGAGTGGCTGTGGGTGAAATCCACTTTGCCCCTCTGTCAGCAGGTGGGAATGGTCCACGCCCACTCCGAGTGGGATTGATTACCCTTTTGGATTGGGAGTGGTTTTAAATCAGCCTCCCTTCGTTACACCCTCCTCCCCCTCTTCCTGTTTTTTGCAACCTTTAATAATGGCTGCTTCATGCATCTAATGAAGTGAGCTCCTACTCACAAAAGCGTCTGCTGGAATAAATGTTGTTCGTCTCCGAGGTTCCACTGGGGACCCCCTGTTCTATCCTATGTAGAGTTACTCCGCTCTAAGTTAATTGATGTCATTGGATGGAGCCTGGCATGAACTCTGCCGAGGGGTGCACTATGAGTTTGTTTAAAGAGCTTGTGTACATGGATCGGAGCCGCGGCTCTGCCACAGTGTTCCCAGGCTGTTTGTAAGAGTCTCCTTCCTGAGAAGATCGGCCATGGTGGATGAGCTTCCCAGAAAGACAGCGTGTCTGCCGTAGCTGACTTTCCCTTGCAGAAGAGCTGCCTCGAGGTGCATTCTCAGGTTACAGGGGTTGACTCCTGGCTGGCGTCTTACGCAGACAGAGAGTTCACCTCAAGCCATGTACCAGAAATCCACCAGAAGGTACTGGGATTGCACCAGTAGACAAATCCAGGTCCCAGAAAGTAGGAAGCCTGAAAGTCAGTGATGTAGCCTGAGGGATCCTCCGTTGCCGGTGCCACCTCTGTGTCTTCCACCTTTGTGTCCCACCTCTTTGGGGCTGCCCAAGCCTCAGAATGGGGCCGTGCAGACTGGAAGGTCTGTAGGTCAGCAGTTTGAGATGCGAGTGCCATGTGACGGAGTGAGCTCCTGTCTCTGGCCCCAGCTCCTGCCAGCCTAGCAGTTTGAAAGCAAGAAATTGCAAGTAGATAAATAGGTACCGCTTCGGCAGGAAGGTTACAACATTCTGTGCACCTGGGTCTTTAGTCACACATGACCACGGAAACGTCTTCGGACAATGCTGGCTCTTTTGCTCGGAAACAGAGATGAGCACCATCCCGTAGAGTCAGATTTGACTAACGTTCGAGCAAGGGAAACCTTTACCTTTACCTTAAGCCTCAGAACAGGGTTGAAGGGGACAGGAGCAAGGGTTACGCCACCCCAGGTCTGTCCTCTTCTTCCCCAGGAGGTTGCTCCTTTAGCTAAGGCAGGCCCCTCCTCTTTCCTCCCTGGCCTGCTATTGGGGCTTCCCTAGAGAGATCCTCCTAACCCTTCAGTTAACCCCACCCCCACCCCCTGAACTCACCCTCACCACCTGTGCTACCACCTGAGCTAGGTACTGGAGTAAAGGTAAAGGTAAAGGTTCCCTTGCTCGAAAGCCAGTCGAGTCCGACTCTAGGGTTGCGGTGCTCATCTCCGTTTGAAAGCCGAAGAGCCAGCGCTGTCCAAAGACGTTTCCGTGGTCATGTGGCCAGCATGACTAAACACCAAGGCGCACAGAACGCTTTTACCTTCCCACCGAAGTGGTACCTATTTATCTACTTGGAATTTCTTGCTTTCGAACTGCTAGGTTGGCAGGAGCTGGAACTAGAGTCGGGAGCTCACTCCATCATGCGGCCCCCGGGTCTCAAACTGCTGAACTACTGACCTTCCACAGCCTGCAGTTCAGCGTCTTAACCACTTGAGCCACCACAGCTGGAGTACCGCCCCTTTAAATTGCCTCCTCCAACCTGGCTAGCCCTGTTCCTTCCTTTCTTGGGCCCCTCCCTGTAGGAGCTCTGCCGGGCCATCGCCTCCTGGCCTCCTTTGCGCTCTGCTGGATTGAGGCTCTTAGCCTTGGCTGTCTCTGCCGTGTCAGGTGCCACCAACCTCGGACACAAACAGTCTTCCCCGTCCTCCTGTGTGTTTAATACATCGATACTCTAGTAATCATAATGTGTGTTGTAGTGTTGCCTTTATCAAGTTCGTAAATTCTCTTGTGTTACTTTAGTACACCTACACCTTCTGTTTTCAGTCCATTTCACCGCCTAATGAAATTGGCGTGAGCATTGTAACTACCAGCCTAATAAACCAGTTTACTGGCAGTCCGCCCTTCCGACCCCCCTTCAACAAGCAGGTTTCTTCATGAATTACTTTCACGAAGGAAGAATAACGGGGGGTCCATTAATAGGTATCTGTAGAAATGTATTAAAATAAACTGCTCTGAACTTCAACAGATTCCTCTTTAGGAGGAAATTTAGCTTCATTCAAAGGGTCTTATTCACATGCTCTTTTAAAAAGAACTTTCTACCAGGAGTTGTGAAAGGCGCCTTACTTCTCTGAACTGACGTTGCAGACGGTTCCGACAGTCCCTGTGAAATTACCCAGCTACTTTAGATCTTTGTTAGCCATCAGACAGTGGGAGCCCGTGAAGAGGCTCTCTTGTGATGGCGATTTCTTTGAAGAAGTGGTTTGAATTGAGTTTTTGTTTGAATTTGAATAAGGGCCTGTAACAACTCAAAACATGTTGCTGGGTTCCGTTTGTTTGTACGTGGACCCATTATTGTACGGACTTTTGCCTCAGTCTGCGCTTACTTGCTGAGCTACCTATGTGGCAGAGAGGCAAGCATATTTTATTTTTTTGCAGTTTTAATCTCTTGAGCCTGGTGTGTGTGTGCAGCACCTCTTTAAAAAGCTTGGGGTGATGAAAGGAAGGAGATCTAAGGGCCCATGCCCAGAGGGTCTAGGGTGATGTGGTAGCTGGACTGTTGGACTGGTGGGTGGGCAGTCTCAAGTCCCCACTTGGCAACGTGTGACCTTGGGCTAGTCACATACTCGGAGCCTGACCTACCTTACAAGATTGTTGTGAAGATTGGGGGTGTGGGTGCATGTAAGCTTCCCTGAGCCTCCTTGGAAGAAGAGAGGTGCAAAAAAGAGCCAGCGTTGTGTAGCAGTTAAAGTGCCGGACTAAGATCTGGGAGACCCAGGTTTAAATCCCCGCTCTGCCATGGAAGCCCGCTGGGTGACCTTGGGCCAGTCACACCCTCTCAGCCTGAGTCTAACTCACAGGGTTGTTGTGAGGTTGAAACAGAGGAGAGGAGAACAGTGTGGGCTGCTTTGGGGTCCCCAGTGGGGAGAAGGGCAGGATATAAATATACATTTTTAAAAATGTAGCACTAACACTAGTTCAGTTCTTGAAACGTGAGTTCATGCACAGTTTTACTTCTGCCCCTCTGCCTTTTAAGTGACATACAGGCTCCCTTTAATCAACTTGCACAGTTATCCCGTTTCGAAAGCGTAGTGCTCTGTGCCACCTGGTGGCCATTTCTTTAAATTGCGTCTGGATAAGGCGGTTGAGCTTATTGCATCTCTTAAGGCAACGGTTTTTTAAACAGCGTGCTGGAGAATAGCCCCGATGGCGACAATGAATCCTCCCTCCCGCTTTCCACCTCTCTGACTCCCTGTCCTTCTTGCAGCCTCAGATTGTTCTGGGCAACACGGCACAAACGTCAGCGTTGGGAACAGCCACAGCTGTGCAGACGGGAACCGCTCAGAGGACGGTGCAGGCGACCACGGCGGCCTCGACTGCGGCCACAGTAAGGATCCCGAAGCCCGTTAGAGGCCAGATCTCATGGCTCCCCGGGATCTAGAGGATCAGCCAGTTGCCCGCATGTAAATGATCAGCGTGGGGTGTGCTGGTCTCCGCTCTGGCACGGGACACCTGAACAAGTCTGAAGCTTCCCAAGCGGGTGGAGCGGTAGCTGTGGGAACGACTGTGCTGCCGATGGGTGTACCGGGCGGAGAGTAGTCGGTGTTAAAGGAAATAATTCAGAGTTCCGAACCAGGAGAACCCAGATTCTGGGCTAAGAAACGGGGCTGCTTTTCTGTGATTATTTTGCACTGGGGAAAGCCTATTCGACCACCCACCTGACTTCTGGGAGTCACCAGGCATCGGCCACATCGCATGAAGCCTGCCTTTGAATGCATAACGGCTGGTAGCTTGCCCTGACCTGGATGGCCCAGGCTAGCCTGATCTCGTCAGATCTCAGAAGCTAAGCAGGGTCGGCCCTGGTTAGTGCGTGGATGGGAGACCACCTAGGAAAGGTCCAGGGTTGCTAGGCAGAAGCAGGCAATGGCAAAACCACTTCTGAGCATCTGTTGCCTTGAAAAGCCCTTACAGGGGCACCATAAGTCGCCTGCAACTTTTCAGCAAACCCTTGCCTAGTTTCTTAAAACATTTAAAGAGAGGTTCTTTTGGCCCGTTACCATAGTCTGTGCCTCTTCTGTATTTGCATGGAAAAGACATACATAGCCTTGATCAGTGCATCTATGAACAGCAAGGAGTTATTTGCTAGACACCTGTTTGATCTGAGCTCCAGAACACTGAGGCAAAATTCCAATTTTTAACAAAATCTCCCTCCCCTCCCTCTCTGCTTCCCTGTTTTCCCCTCCTACAGGAAACCATGGAAAATGTGAAAAAATGCAAGAATTTTCTCTCTACACTAATAAAACTGGCCTCTTCTGGAAAGCAGTCTACAGAAACTGCAGCTAATGTGAAAGAACTAGTCCAGAACCTGCTGGTAAGGCACACAGAGAGAAGCTGTTGTGAAATGCGGCTTCAGATGCAATTTCATGAATGCAGGAATTTGATAAGCGCTGAGCCTCACATATATTTTTGTGGACTTTATTGGCTGAATGAAGGGAAGCAGCGTTTAGGAAAATAAAAGACGCTGAGGCTATAGATAGCTGCTCAGAGATCTATTTTTAGAAGGACAGGTGAGGCAGCAAGGAAAGCTGTAGGAGGGCTGAACTCAGGCCTGTAGCTAGGAATTTTGTTCCCTGGGGGGGGCATATAAATTTTTAAGGAGGCTTAAGGGAGCACACGCCTTTAAAAATTGTAAAAAGAAAGATTTTAAAAGCTTTTTGAGGACAAATTCCTGTGGGGCTGTGCCTTTAAGTAAGGGGGCGGAGCTCCAAATAGCCCCACTCCAGCTTCAGGCCTGGCTGAACTGTTATCGTTGCCCCCTTGTTTGCTAAATAAAAAAAGTCTGGGAAAACAAGTGGCAGACCTCAATTGTTTTTTGGAAGAACCAGAATAGGGAGTTTTGAGAAAATGGAGCACGTGGAGAGCAATTCTGAGCAGGACTGCTTGCAAGTAAGTCTCATTTTCTTCCTCAGGGGAGGAACTCCCAGGAAAACATTTTAGGACCGCAGCTTTAAAGTAGTAAAAAAGTTGTACATTCGAAATACAAAAATACTAGACTCTGTGTCCCTCCCCCTTTTCTCGATGCAGTCTAACCGTCTGTCAAATAAGAAAGCAGACGGAATATAGTACAGAAGACGACTTTGCCCATTACTTACAGATACACCCTGTTGAGCCCTTCGGAAAACTGGGCCATCAGGGCCCCCCTCCCCGCGCGCTCAGGAGTGTAAACAATTTCTATATGAGCTTGTCCAGCAATTAAAACCTTTGGCAGAGCATCTCTTGCCTGTGCCCCCATCGTAGAGCGATGGTAGGTAGCTACTTGTGAGCATGGCCTTTTTCTGTGGTGGCCCCTCATTGGTGCAGATGATCACCTGGGGTTGGCTCTTCCTAGCTTTGGGTGCTAGGTGAAAACTTACCTGTTTGATCAGGCTGTTGATGTGCCAGTTTTGCTGAGCTGACCGTAGGGGAGTGGGTAGTTAGTTAATGGGCTTAAATTCATCTTCAGACTCTGCTTTTTGTTCTCTCAGATGCTGATTCATGTGTCTCCTATAGAGTGTCACTCTTTGCTTTAGCAGCCAAGAAAATACGGGCTAGAGTCGCATCCAAAGAGGGCAGTGTTTTCATTTGATCAGTACTTTTCGGTTAGATTGTTTTAATGCTGATATTTATAATTATGTTATATGTGTCAGACTGTAGCAGCCTTTGGCCCCAGACAATAAACTTTTATCATATCGTATCGGGTAGTTAGTGGCATTTTTGGTTTTGATACAGTTTTATTTTCCTGGTGGTTATAGTATAAAAATTCTGTATTTAAAATAAAACCCAGGTTTTTGTATTATGTGATCTACCCCAGAAGCTTTGACTTAGATACTATGGGATACACATTCTATAAATAAACATACCTCTAGTTCTTGGCCAGTGTTGTATTTATTAGCAAGTTTTGCTATGTGAGCAAAGAAAATAAGATCCAGTGGATATTGAGTTGTGATTATATTGGAATCATGGCTAGAGGGGTACACTGCATTTTGTATTTGACTGCTCCGTTAAATCACTTTGAGATTGTTTTTTTCCTAAAGCTGTAAATAAAATGTTGTCTTTATCCAATGTTTCTTTCAATACGTTTGAACAAGTGAAGCCTTAGGAGCTATACTTCCCTATCTGAAGAATCTGAAATTTTATTACAGGATGGCAAAATCGAAGCGGAAGATTTCACCAGCAGGCTATACCGGGAACTTAATTCTTCACCTCAACCCTACCTTGTGCCTTTCTTGAAGGTAATGCCATCTCTTCATTCTCATTGCATCTCTTACAGTGGTATGTCATGCCCTTCTTATTAAGAGCAGGGCTATTTTGGGGCAGGAACGCACAGGAACGAAGTTCCGGCTGGCTTCAGAGTTGGCCACACCCACCACAGCCAAAACCTCTGCATGCGTGGCTACAGAGGGAAGGCCTGGAGAGCGGACCCCCCCCCCGGCGACTCCAAGCTTGGCGAGCCAGGGGGGCCCCCCTGGAAGGATTGGGGAGTGCCCCGGCCTATCCAAGGGCCGGCTTGCCTGGGCTCCCCATAGCTGCGGGGTGCCCAGACAAGCCAAGGGAAGGCATGGGGTGTGGCCTAATGTGCTAATGAGCTGTCCTGTCATGAGTTCCTGCTGTTAGGTGTGGCCTATTATGCTAATTAGTTCCTGCTGGGCTTTTTCTACAAAAAAAGCCCTGAAAGAGCATATTACAAACCACACATATTAAAAGCGGTACCTGATTTGAATATTGAAGAAGACAGGTAGACAACGATAATATAAGCCTGCTTTTATAAAAAAGATAATAATAAGATTTTAGAGAAATTCTAAGGAGACTCGTGATTCTATCGATGAGGGAGCTTAGCTGGGAATCTTATAATTTGTTTTCAGTCATTATTATTAAACTGGTTTTGTAAGGCAATCTTCCCCCTTCAAAAAAAAAAAAAGGGTGTGTGTGTATGTGTGAGGAAAGACTCTAAGAACCTCATCAGATCTCAGAAGCCAAGCAGAGTCAGCCCTGGTTGGTACTTAGATGGAAGACCAACGAGGAAGCTCAGGGTCACTATGCAGAGGCAGGCAGTGGCAAACCACCTCTGTTCATCTCTCACCTGGAGAACCCTACGGCGTCACCATACGTCGGCTGAGACTTGATGGCAGTTTCCACCTCCAAAACAGAAAAAAAAAATCAAAAGCAATAAACAGTTTCATAGACTACCAGTAAGCCTTCTTGGGAAAAAAAACACCCACTATTGCTACCAGCCACCAAGTTAATAGAGAACCTTCTTAAAAACAACAACTTTACAGGCCTTTCTAAAGCTGTCAACATAGCGAAGCCTCATGCCTGTATTAGCAAGCCATTCCACAGAGTTGGTGGCTGTAATGGACCCCCTGCTGGACCTCCTGACGGCACCTGGTATTGTTGGCCACTGTGTGACAGAGTGTTGGACTGGATGGGCCACTGGCCTGATCCAACCTTGGCTTCTCTTATGTTCTCTTATGTTCTAATGGACTGTGAAGGGTTAATGCCTCACAGAGCCAGAGAGCCCAGGCAGTAAGCCTTCACAGTCCATTTCAGGGGCCACCACTGAAAAAGCCCGGGAGGAGGCAGAATTCATTCTGATCACTCTGGGAAGCAGCACAACAGGTAGCTACTGATCAAAGGAGGGAAGTGGATGTTTGGTTTTACGTAGCGACAGGTGGCCCCCAAGGTCTGTGGATCCTACTCATGAAGGGCTTTAAAGATCACCAGCACCTCTGCTTGAGCCCAGAAACAAGTATCTATCTGGAAATTTTGTGAACAGAATTATTACAGGGGCTTCGTGTTTATCTTATGGATTACCTACACGTTCTGGATGTTTCTGGTTCTACTGGGATAAAGGGAGCTTGATCCGTGCCTATTTCTGATGAGCATTTTAAACTGCGTGGGCGCTTGCACTGGAGCACTAACAAATGTAGCTTCTCTCCCCCCACCCCCTTCTCTTTCCACAGCGGAGCTTACCTGCCTTGAGACAGCTGACTCCGGACTCGGCGGCTTTCATTCAGCAAAGCCAGCAGCAGCAGCCCACGACGCAGCCCACGACCACTCTTACGGCCGTGATGCTGAACAGCCCCATTCAACGCACAGCGGGGAAGACCACTGCCACCGTCACGAGTACCTTGCAGCAGCCGGTCATCAGCCTGACGCAGCCAACGCAAGTTGGGGTTGGCAAACAAGGGCAGCCCACGCAGGTGGTGCGTAAACCAGGACAGATTGCTCACCTAGCACAGTTGGGTCTTCTAGGTTGTAAGCGTTTCCCTTCCTAGAGCTCTGCTAGCAAATGGGTATAAAGGAGTATCAAGAACTGGTGCCTTCCTGGTATTTAATGTGTATTGAAGGCCCACGTGCTTGTTACTCCCTAGCAAACACTGCTTTCCCCCCAATGGCCATGTAAAGTAAAATGAAACTAAGAATTCATTTTTAAAAAAACATTTTAACTTTTATTGAACATAGGAATAAACACTTCGCATATAACAATGTACGTAAATCTCAGCATTCACTTACATACATTTAGTTAGATCAAACCTTACCAATACAGTTCTGTTACTTTAAAACTCTAGAGGTAATAATATTGAAGCGTCAACATTAGATTAAGCATTACAACTTGGTTACAGTTGCAGCAAATTGATAGGAAATACATTATTTGTTTGGTATTTTGTCTCTTAAATACCGTGCAATTTAACACTGGATACCAAATTGCCAGAAAGCAAGAACTTTGTTTTGAATTGGTGACTCGGGTATTATTGTAAGCAGTCTTTTCCATTACATAACTAAAATTTCATTTTAAACAGGCTTCACCCACTACTAATGCTAGGGCTTTGGTATCATGAGCATGGGAACGTCTGTAGAGTACGAGCAGTATGAATGAGAGGAGGAAGTTCCCTCAAGACTGTATAAAATGGGTCAGGAACCCAGTGCTTGCAGGGCATAAAGTGCCCACCCCACGTCAGACTAGGCCAGGCTAGCCTGATCTTGTCAGATCTCGGAAGCTAAGCAGGGTCGGTCCTGGTTAACCCTTGGATGGGAGACCTCCAGGGAAGTCCAGGTCCACCATGCAGAAGCACCTCTGAGCATCTCTTGCCTTGAAAATGCCGTGGGGTCGTCATGAGTTGGCTGCGACTTGACAGCACACTGTTGTTATTAATGTTATCATTATTATCATCATCCGGAAAGTGCCCCTTTCAGATAAGTTACTTCCAAATTCACTGCTATCTTAAGGAACTTGAAGTTGCAGGACCCCGCTGTATTGTACAGAAGAACCAAACGTTTGAAGCATTTCAGAAGCAAAAATAAACGAGTGGCCATTCTTAGCAAGTCATCTGTTTGCAAAGCACGTTGGTCTGAGCAGCGCTTCTCTATTGGACGCCAAGCAGCCTTTGCATTCTTACCTACTTCAGTAGCATTAATCCCACCCCCCTCCAATTTTTTCAGGTCATCCAGCAGTCTCAAAAACCGGGCACGTTGATTAGGCCTCCGCAGGTGACGTTGACACAGACCCCAATGGTGGCCTTGCGACCACCCCACAACCGTATTATGCTTACCGCTCCCCAGCAAATTCAGCTGAACCCTCTTCAGACAGGTAAGACAGATGCATTCCCTTTAGGGTGGTGGGATTTGTTCTGTCAATAGCAAAGCCCCACCTAGTGTTCAGTCCTAAAATTGCACCTGGGAAATAGCCGTCGTTAAGTCACCACCACATATCACCCACACAGTCCCTGATCGATTCATGGGCAGGATATTTGTGGATAAGTTCTCGAAAGACGCAGCAGGAAGGCAGTTTTCTTTCTGAATCGCAGGTGGACCTATTTAAAGAAAAAGAGAGGATGTAATCCATGGTTGACTCTAATTTGACACTTGACTAAAAATTTGTTTCCAGACCTGTATCAATTTCCAGTGGAAAAAAGAGCTATTGAAATTGCACACGTTTGATGCTGTCAGTAGAGTTTATGTCTAATATCAGGAGCCTTGGGTTGTGTCAGCTCTGGAAAATACTTGTTCGGTGAGAGGTCAAAATGATTTGAAGGTACCCGTAGCAAAGAACAAGAGCCCAGCAGCACCTTAAAGACTAACACAAATGTGTGGCAGAGCTTTTGTGAGTCGCTGCTCACTTCTTTAGGAAGTTCCTCCCCTGCCACAAATTTTGTTAGTCTCTATCGTTATTTTGTTAGTTGCTCTTTTCTACTGCTGCAGACTGACTAACGTAGCAACTCCCCTTGGTCTGAAGATACCTGGAATATGAAAAAGATAGCGTTCATGTAAAAATGTTATCCATTCTCTTTATTATGAAATAATTCTTGTAGTGGTCTCTTTCCAAAGTTATCGTGTGCGCGCTAGTATTTTGTGTGCAAACATCTCAAACAGCTTGGCTGTAGACAGTCCATTTGAGGCAGCTGTGTGCATTTGTGTATCTTTGCACTAATCCCTTCCCCTTTAAAGAATCCCTCCCACGAAAGCTGAACTCTTCCGTCGGCGCAAATTTCCTGCCATTCTCTCGTTTTGTGTAGTTTTTGCTGATTTCCGTTGCCGTGTTAAGAGTATCAGTCTTGATGTGTGTGTTTTCTTTTCCCTTCCTTGCAGTCCCTGTGGTAAAACAGACAGTATTACCTGGAACCAAAGCTCTTTCCACTTTTTCAACCCAAGCAGCAGCTGCTCAAAAAAATAAACTCAAAGAACCCGGGGGAGGCTCTTTTAGGTAAGGAGTCCTCCAGCGTGTGTTTGTGTTAAAAGACATGACGGGGGGCAAGAGGGGACCACTAGAGATAATACTGACGGGGATGCTGGCTAGAGACGGCCATGGAGGATTTGCAACCCATTTGGGGATAAATAGCCAGGCTTCTTGGTAGGACTGCAGGTTAGCTGGTGGTGGGATCCCTGGTTACTTTGCCAGGCTATTTGCTTACACCTCTGGGTATTCCGTGTCCACTCTTTTATATTGGAACCCTTATGTTTTCGATCATTGTCTGTGGTCTCCCACAGTAAAATTCTCCTAACTGAAAAATCTGGCGCTGCGGCCCTGCTAAGCCTTTGTTTATAAACCTGAACCTAGCGGCTCCAGTTTCTAAGATTTATCATACGAAACTGCAGTGCTATCTGTCCTCAGTTTATGGGTTTGGTTTTTAACTGTTTTAACTATTTATTGTGAAATGCTTTAACGTTTATTGTGGATTTGTTGTTGTGATCCGCTCTGAGGCCGCTCGCAGGGAGGATGGAATACAAGCCGAAAATAATAATTTGTGTCACAGGAAGAAACCAAACTGAAAATGAACAAATATATATATGTTCATTTTCAGTTTGGTTTCTTCCTGTGACACAAATAGTATATTTGGAAATAGTATATTCTGCCTTTTAATCCCTATAAGAAAGCATGAATATTCCATAATGGAAACCTTCCTTACTTTTTGAACTGAGATCTCTGTCATAAATAACAGCAGCTTTTAATCACTTGGTTGGACTCTACTTCTCTGCTTCTTCTGTAACCGCAATAAGTTACTGATGATGTCTAGTTTAGGCCAGGTTTTGATGATAGCAATATAGTTAATTAAAAACGCGCACACACAAAACCAAACTCCTTGTCTTGGATTTGCTTTATTTTTGTTATCCGAAATCCATTCTGCTGCCCAATTGATCAGTGCATGTTGATATTAAATTGAGATTGCCCTCTTACTGTGTTGGGGGGGAGGGGGCTTGCAAAACTAATTCATGAATTTCTTGGCTGTTCTTTTGCTTTTAGATAAGAGTGAAAGATTGATTTTGATTGCAATGTTTTCCGTTTCTGAAGGGACGACGACGACATTAATGATGTCGCATCGATGGCGGGCGTCAACCTATCGGAATGCGCGTATATTGGCTACCAATTCCGAGTTGGTGGGGACGTTAACGAGATCGTGTAAAGACGAAACCTTTCTTCTCCCAGCACTTTTGCAAAGAAGGATATTAGAAATAGGTAGGCTTCTGATGATGTGCAGAAGTTGACACATGCAGATTTTTGTTAAGCTCTCTATAAACTGCTTAAGCACTGTGTTGGGGGGGAGGGGGCTTGCAAAACTAATTCATGAATTTCTTGGCTGTTCTTTTGCTTTTAGATAAGAGCGAAAGATTGATTTTGATTGCAATGTTTTCTGTTTCTGAAGGGATGACGACGACATTAATGATGTCGCATCGATGGCGGGCGGCAACCTCGCGGAAGAGAGAGCGCACATATTCGATATTGGCTACCAATTCCGAGTTGGTGGGCACGTTAACGAGATCGTGTAAAGACGAAACCTTTCTTCTCCCAGCACTTTTGCAAAGAAGGATACTAGAAATAGGTAGGCTTCTGATGACGTGCAGAAGTTGACACATGCAGATTTTTGGTAATCTCTCTATAAACTGCTTAAACGCTGGACTGCTGGGACCTTACATGGCAACAAACCCAAGTTTCCCCCCAAATACAGACCCAGTGGGAGAGCTGCAGCTGGTACTTGCTCTCCAGCAGCCATCCCCCATATGCTGCACAGCTTTCTAGACATGAGCTCATCTCATTAACAGATTTAACTTTTAACTGTAGAGACAGTCTGAGGTATACCCTTGAAAAGCATATCATGCAAAGCAACCCTAAAGCGCAGTGTGAATCAGCTGACGCATGCTTGTCCCTTGATTTCAAATCCTGCAATCCTCCGGTTTGATCACATGAGCCAGCAAATAAGTAGGTGATGCTGATGTGGCAGTGTCTTGGCTAGCATGATGGCGTGATTAGACCCAGAACTTGATCCTGGTGTACCAGCGCACGTCAGCACAGTTGCGCAGGGTATGTGAGATAGGAGCAAGTTTTGTCCTCATGCTGTCTATGAGGTACTGTAAGAGGTAGCTGTATTTGGCGCACTCTTATAGTGCACTGACTTGGTGCCTCTTTGTTTGTTAACTTAGAATCATAGAGTTGGAAGGGACCTCCGGGGTAATCTAGTCCAATCCCTTGCATAATGCAGGAAATTCGTAGATACCTCCCCCCCACACCCTCAGTGGCCCCTGTTCCACACCCAGAAGATGACAAAAAACCTCCAGGATCTCCAGCCAAACTGGCCTGGAGAAAAATTGCTTCCTGGCACCCAAAGTGGCGATCAGCATTTCCTTGGACGTGTAAGAAAGCTTCTATAACATGTATCGTGCAAGCTAAAAATGTAATATAAAGGATGGATAACAGCCACAATAACCAATAATCAGACCCAAAGGAAACTGAAAACATGCGCTAAATGTCTATGCAATATATTATCCAATATTCAAAGCATATCAAAATATACAAAAAGTGAGTTAAACAATCATAGTAATTAAATTCATAGTTGTTAATGAAGTTCTCTGGAATGACGTATCGTTTCGTTGAGACTTCCTCTGAACCTTACACTGCACATTGTATTTTTACACACATGTTTTAATGAATGTTGTAAGGTTCAGAGGAAGTCTCAACGAAACGATACGTCATTCCGAAGAACTTTGTTAACAAGCTACAAATGTAGCATTTGTTTTTCAAAACATTTGCCATATAGGTTTGTACCACTGAGATATCTCCTATTTGGTTGCAGTTTCCTGTTATGGGAAATTACTTCCAGGTTTCTTATGAAAGCGGCTGTCTGTTTCCAAACAGCAGCATACTTGGCCGTGCAGCTGGAAGACGGGGCATTCAGTTCTGGCATAGCCCAGAGCCTTTAAGTGGCCTTTGATAGATGTGTCTAATAGCTGATTGCTGTTCTCTAGAGTTGGACTGTTAGGTGACCTAGATCACTGAGCACCGTGAAGGTCATGAAGCTCCTCTCATACTAAAGAGTTAACAGGAATACAGGTAAAGGTAAAGGTTTCCCTTGCTCGAAAGCCAGTCGAGTCCAACTCTAGGGTTGTGGTGCTCATCTCCGTTTCAAAGCCGAAGAGCCAGCGCTGTCCGAAGACGTTTCCGTGGTCATGTGGCCGGCATGACTAAACACCGAGGCGCACAGAACGCTGTTACCTTCCCACCGAAGTGGTACCTATTTATCTACTTGCAATTTCTTGCTTTCGAAGTGCTAGGTTGGCAGGAGCTGGAACTAGAGATGAAGAAGAAGAAGAGAAGAAGAGATTGGATTTATACCCCGCCCTCCACTTGGAGTCTCAGAGCGGCTTACAACCTCCTTTCCCTTCCCCTCCCCACAACAGACACCCTGTGAGGTGGGTGGGGCTGAGAGAGCTCTGACACAAACTGCTCTTTTTCAAGGACAGCTGTGCCAGAGCTTGTGACTGACCCAAGGTCACATCAGCAGGTGCAAGTGGAGGAGTGGGGAATCAAACCCGGTTCTCCCAGATTAGAGTCTGCGCACTTAACCACTACACCAAACTGGAGCTCACTCCGTCATGCGGCACACTCGGGTCTCGAACTGCTGAACTACCGACCTTCCGCAGCCTGCAGTTCAGTGTCTTAACCACTTGAGTCACCGCAGCTCCAACAGGAATATAGTCACTATTATTTAAGCAGTGTAATTCCTCCACCAGAAGAGCAAGATTCGAGTCTGGTCACACCTTAAAGGCCAACAAGATTTCCCGGTTAGAAGTTTTTAAGAGTCAAAACTCCCTTCGTCAGATACTCTGGAGAGCCTATACTTTGGAAACCTTGTTAGTTTCAGGTGAGTAGCCATGTCGGTCCGCAGTAGAAGACCAAGATTCGAGTCCGGCAGCTTAAAGGCCAACAAGATTTCCAGGGTAGAAGTTTTTAAGAGTCAAAACTCCCTTCGTCAGATACAAAAGGGAGCTTTGACTCTGGAGAGCTTATACCTTGGGAATCTTGTTAGTTTCAGGTGAGTAGCCATGTTGGTCCGCAGTAGAAGACCAAGATTCGAGTCCGGCAGCATCTGACAGGCCTACAAGATTTGCAAGGTGTAAGCCTTTGAGAGAGAACGCTCCCTTTGTTAGAGATGGGAGGGAGCTTTGACTCCGGGGAGCCTTGCCTCTCTAAAGCTTATTCCCTGGAGATCTTGTTGGTCTTCGAGGTGCTCCTGGACACGAATTTTGACCTCCTCCTACAGAGCAACACGGTTACCCACCCACCTGAAACTGAGTTCCTTCACTAGGTGCACATTCCATTTGGCCTTCAGAGTCTTAGACTATTAGCCACATGAGTGCATAACATATCAGATTGCTGAGTTACACTGGAGAGAAAGGTAGCAAAGACGAATCTGGCCCACAGGCCTCTTGGTCTGCACCCACTTGCTCGTTGCCTAGATGACGCAATTGTGTGAATGATCCATCACAGGTCAGCCTCCCCAGGGAGAGGGTCCAGGTTGCATTGAGTGATGTTCTTTTGGACAGAGTCGGTTCTCACACTCAGCTGGTATTGGCCTGTTTAACACAGGTATCCCTCCCTCCCTCCCTCCCTCCCTTGGTCCAAATTATATAGTAGCAACCCTTGTAGGTGCTTTCTAAAGCTTAGGAGACCTGGCCCATATAGAAACTGAATAATATTTACCAGTTAAGAAACTGCAGTAAGACTTCCTGTAGTGGCTTGTAGTTCCTTAGGAAGGACCTGAAGTCCGAAACACTAATCAATACCTAGGAAAAGTGTTGGACATCTATTCCAGACTTCATTGTGGACATCTATTCCAGACTTGATTGTTGTGAGAGGTTGTTATTCTGGACTTTGTTCTTTCCCTTTGGGATATTATGGACTTGTGTATTTTCCTATGATGGATTACATGTATTGAATTACTTATTGTGTTGAAGCCTCTTCCTAATAGCTCTTGTGCGGGTTGGTCAGTACACAGTTGTTATTTATTGGTTTCCCCTGGTTATAATTTACTGTGGACTGTATTATTGTTGTTGCTGAAACGCTTGCTGGTCTCTAAGGTGCCACACGGGGGGCTTGAATCCAAGTGTTCTCCTGCAGACCAGCACGGCTGCTCTCTCAGACTTTCCTCATAGGACTGGTAGGAGGTCTGGCTTGCCCAGCATACGGATTGTGGCAGGATTCCTTTTGCTTCAGGACAGATGCTGTCTCCAGTGCCTTCCCATCGTACCTGGGGCCCAGATGTGGCCTGGCTCAGTGACAGTGTCCACCCAGTGTGCTGCAGCAGTGAGAAAGGCAAGCGCTGTGTTAGGGATTATCGGGAAAGGGGCTGAGAATAAAACGGCCGACAGTATAATGCCCCTGCATAGATCTATGGTGCGGCCTCATTTGGAATAATGTGTACAGTTCTGGCCACCCTATCTCAAAAAAGGACATTGCAGCGCTGGAAGCAGTCCAGAGGAGGGCGGCCAAGATGATTCAGGGGGTTGGAGCACCTTCCCTGTGAGGAAAGGCTGAGGAGCGAGATTACTAAGGGGGGGGGGGCATGATAGAGGTTTATAAAACCATGCATGGGATGGAGAGAGCTGACAAACAGAACGTTTCCTCCCGCTCCCCAAAGACTAGAACTTGAGGACATACAACGAAGGTAATAGGCAATAGGTTTAGGATGGACAAAAGGAAATACTACTTTACGCAGTGAAAGAGTCACTAAAAATGTGAAATCTGTTACCAGAGGATGGAGTGTTGGCCACAGGAATAAGCAGATTTAAAAGGGAATTAGGTAGATTCATGGAGGATAAGTCTTTATCACTCCCACTCAGTATTAGCAAATCCTGGAGGTTTCCTCTGGAACCGAATTGAGCCATTCCTCAAGGAGGGGCAGGGAAAATGGTCATAAGGGTAGTGTAGAATGCTTCAGCTTATCCAAGGGGGAGGGTGGGTGGGTCGGAATACATAGTGTTCAGTACATAGAACAGTGTTTCCCAAAATCTTGATACCCAGGGCACTGTTTCGTTTTGTTTTTTTGTTCTAGATTAGAAGGCACTCTTCGCTCTTGCGTATGTTTCTGGATCGGCTGCCAGAAAAATGTACAGTCACCTTTCCATGCAGCTCAGCTAACATTTCTTCCAAGTGTCCTTCCCCTTTGCCCCTTTTGCCCAGCCAGTCAGCCAGATAGGATGTGATATCTGGGCAGCAGGGATTCTTCAGCTGTAAAGAGTCTTGAGGTGTCCTTCCACTAATAGGATGAGGGTGGAGGATTAGTACTACCTATTTGTGTGGTCTGGCAGGTGTAGAACAGTGTCTCGATTTTTGTGTGTGGCACTTTCAGGCCCTTTCTGGCACATAATTTGGCAATCATAACTTTTATGTATTTATTTTTCATTTTACTTGATTTATAGCCGAACTCTTTCCTTGAGGGAGGGAAGGCGGCATAGAATAGTCCGATCTCGTCAGGTCTCGGAAGCTAAGCAGGGTCGGTCCTTGGAGGGGAGACCACCAAGGAAGGCTCTAAGGAGGAAGGCCATGGCCAACCACCTCTCCTTCTCACTCGCCTCGAAAGGCGCTTGCTGGGTTTTCCACAAGCTGTGACTTGACAGCGCTTGCATACGTTTCTCCTTTGGACTCGAGGCAGATCACGAAATTTCAAAAACGATTCAATCAGACAGCATAAGAGATGCAACAAGCAACGCAACAGGACGAGGGTCATAGCACTGGCCAACGATGCAAACGAAAAAAAAACCTGTTCTAAGACACGGCATGCCGTAATGCCAAAAGTGGGTTACAAAGGTAGAAGACGGTGTAGCACGTTTAGTGTAAATGTGCAACAGGTATGCATTTTCCCCTCCATGTGGTATGAAAATGACCGTTGAAATTTTTTACGGTTGTTAAAATCAGTACTGTTAGCAGCTCCAAAACAAGGTCTGTGAAAGGTAACAGGCTAAACTCTGGGCAAACGGAAACATATGGAGCCATCAGTCGTCAGGGCAAGGCATTACTTCTACTCAGAGAATCTATACGCCCAATTACTACCAAAAGCTGGAGATGACAGACAATTAGGTGACTGCTCTCTTAACATTCTGTGGTGTTAGACAGTTTCTCCAGGTATGCCCACTGCTGGATGCAAAATGTGGGTCCTGATGAACCGTTTGTCTAACCCAGTGGCCCTGTTCTTTTGTTCTCCAAATACTGAGCTCTGGGAGGAGAGAAATTCGGTAGGATAAATGTCAAATGCACTTTAGGTGCCCTGATGGGATCCGGTGCTCTAAGGAACTGTACTTTTAAAACAATCTCTGAAAGAGAAGAGTTAGCTGGAAAATACTGCTTAGAATGTGAAATCCTGATGAGATCACAGACTAAGACAAAATGCTGGGGAATTAAATGAGGGGGAAATCGCTTTGACTGGCTGTTTGTGAATGGCCAAGTGAAACACGTGAGCTTCGATGATATGCACGATCGTCTCCTTTAGCTTCACACGCTACCAGCATGCGGCTTTTTGTTTCTCTTTCAACTTTCTAACGAGAACGGTTTTCTCATGTTTTGCAGGACGATGAAAGATACGATCAAGCGAGCGACGTTCGGGCGCAGCTCAAGTTCTTTGAGCAGCTTGATCAAATCGAGAAACAGCGGAAAGACGAACAAGAAAGGGAAATTTTAATGCGGGCAGCAAAGGCAAGTTGCTTGGGGACTTTGCCCCTAATGGACTGGCAAAGTGTCACATTTGACATCAAAACAGGAGAGGTTCTTTGGGCTGTGGAGTTAAGCAGGAAGTTCTCTTTGTAACTATAGACCCCACTCTGCTGGTGTGCTTTTTGTCTTAGCCCCACTGTGTTTAGG
Source organism: Gekko japonicus (assembly GCF_001447785.1). NCBI lineage: Eukaryota > Metazoa > Chordata > Lepidosauria > Squamata > Gekkonidae > Gekko > Gekko japonicus. The sequence continues at coordinate 437,384 of NW_015162506.1, forward strand.
CCACTAACGGGCATCATGGTGGGCTCCATAGACACCTGTCCTTTCGATGGTAGAGGACTCCCACTCCCAAAATTTAGAAATTTGGAGAATGGCCTTCAGCTGAGTATGTGGACCTGGCCTCTGGCAGAACAACAGGAGAAACGCTGGTGTGCTTAGAACGTAAGAGAAGCCATGTTGGGTCAGGCCAATGGCCCATCCAGTCCAACACGCTGTGCCAGACAGTGGCCAAAACCCAGGTGCCATCAGGAGGTCCACCAGCGGGGCCAGAACACCAGAAGTCCTCCCACTATTGCCCCCCAAGCACCAAGAATACAGAGCATCACTTGCCCCAGACATAAGAACAAAGACAGGCCATGTTGGATCAGGCCAATGGCCCATCCAGTCCAACATTCTATGTCACACAGTGGCCAAAACCCAGGCGCCATCAGGAGGTCCCCCAGCGGGGCCAGAAGCCCTCCCACTGTTGCGCCCCCCCCCCAAGTACCAAGAATACTGAGCATCATTGCCCCAGACAGAGTGTTCCATCTATACCAGGGGTGGCCAGACTTGCTTAACATAGGAGCCACATAGAATAAACATCAGATGTCTGAGAGCCGCAAGACGTGAACAAATATTACACACGTTTTAATTGAAAAATATGCAAATTTGCTTTTATTAATATTAAATTGGTAACTTTAAATGGGGAGGGAGGGGAGAAAGAAAGGTGGAAAGACAGCAGATAGATGGGAGAGGGAGGGAGAGGTGGAAAGAAAGCAACTTTAACATTAATTGTGTCCTCCATGCCAGCTGGTGGGGGAGGTGTTGAGAATGCATTTAAAGTTCAAGTTCCTTTCTTTCTCTGCACTGGCTGGGGAAGGGAAGACCAATTGGGGAGGAATTCAAACCTGGGTTTCCAAGATCCTGATCTGAAACTTTAACCACTTCACTACTCTGGCTCAGTTTGGGTTGCACAGTTTTTTAGCCTCTGGCTCACACATTTTTACCTTAGCTCAGGAAGGAGGGCTCCAGAGCAAACTAATTGATGCAGTAGCCAAATCGCTCGCTCACAACTTTAATGCCAGTAGCTCACAAAGTAGAATTTTTGCTCACAAGACTCCACAGCTTAGAGGGAGCACTGGTGTATGTGTGTTTTTGTGTCTGTATATGAATGAGAATGTAAAATGTTGATCAGGTAAAGAATATAATTAAAGGGTGAATAAACACAGCAATTCGAAAGCAAGAAACTGCAAGTAGATATATAGGTACCACTTTGGTGGGAAGGTAACAGCATTCCGTGCGCCTCGGCGTTTAGTCATGCCGGCCACATGACTATGGAAATGTCTTCGGACAGCACTGGCTCTTTGGCTGGGAAACAGAGATGATCACTGCCCCCTAGAGTCGGATTCGACTAGCTCTCGAGCAAGGGAACCCTTTACCTTTACACACAGCCAAAACATTTTGAAGACATTTCTGCCCTGTCTTACCCATTTTTTTTTTGTTCTTTTCTCTCTCCATCTATGATCAAAATGCTTAACCAACACAGTCTCGATCTAGACAAGAAGATCCAGAACAGCTTAGGTTGAAACAGAAGGCCAAGGAGGTATGTTTTCAAAGTCCTTGTATCGTCATCTACTACATTGACCACCGTGGCGCTATACGTACGATACCATTTCCCACTATATAAAAACTGCCCGGCAAAAAAGGGTGAATTTAAAAAAAGAACAACTACAGAACTGAAAATTGTGACTTTCTGTTTTTGATACGCACACACAGATGCAGCAACAAGAACTGGCACAAATGAGACAGAGGGAAGCCAACCAAACTGCTTTGGCGGCAATCGGTCCCAGAAAGAAGAGGAAAGTGGACTCTCCAGGCGCTGGACCAGGGACAGAGGTAAAACCCGTGGCTCCTTTTGAATAATATACCCTGGTGCATCCTAGGCTTCTTAATAGCCGAGGTACAATTTTTTCCCCCTGAATTTGAAATGGAGAGGTTCACCATTCCCCCCTGGAAAAGGTTACTGCCGGAATGGGCAAGAATAAGAAACCACCTACCTGTGGCAGAGTATCCCCACTATGACTCCGTGTGATGACCCCAAAGGGTTCTGAAGGCAAGAGACTTCCAGAGGTGGTTTGCCACTGGTTTTGCCTGGTCTTCCCTGATGGTCTCCCATCCAGGTACTAACCAGGGCCAACCCTGCTTAGCTTCTGAGATCTGACGAGATCAGGTTATCCTGGGCTATCCAAGTGAGGTACTTAAAGAATAGGGAATCTTAATTGCTCCACAGAGTATGGAGAAACTGTTGCTGTCTCACATCAGACATTTAAGGAATAGTGCAATGCAATTCTGGACCAAGTGAAAGATCCAGGGATTAATGTTGATTTTTGTAGCATATTTGTCGGTAGCCCTTCTCCCTTCTCCCCCCCTTAACCTTTGCTGTGTTTGACAAGCAAATTTATTGGAAAATAGAATGGGGCTGGATTATGAGGACTGGGGGATGTTATGCTGAGTGATTATCCAGGAGGCCGATAGTAGTGCTTCCTACCCCTCTTTCCCCTTCATTCCCAGTCACCCACTGAAGCATGAACATGAAATCTTCTGCAGTCCCCATTCCACTCCTCCTGTTTCTTCCTGGTGAACCATTATTTGAAATATCCCGTACAGCCGGGAGCAAGGCCACTACTGTTGGGGTGGATCCAACAATCCTCCACATGGTCTTCTTCCTCCAGCCTAAGGAGCTTTCCCCCAACTTAAGGGGCTCTTCTTCCAATGGTAGACAGGGTAGGGGTAGACAGGGTAGGGGTAGACAGGGTAGCCACCCCAGGGTAGCCACCCCATTTCATTTATCTTGCAGAAGAGACCCATGCCAGTGGGCTGCCAATGAGGCCAAGGCGCAAGTATGCACCGAATGCGACAGGCTACCTCGTGCTGTAGCTTTGCACCTTGGAATAGCAAAGCCTAGCTTGTTGAAGGCTAGTTGTAACCGCGATTATTATGAACAAACGGGGTTGTGTCTGATGCTCTCTTGCACAAAGAGAGCCATCACAGCAAAGCTGAGATAAGGCTAGTAGCGGATTTTGTAGAGCTCAGGCCCCAAAAACAAACAAACAAACAAACAGTCAAGATCGCCTGTGCCTAGAAACAAGTTTCAGCACTCTAGCGGCTGAGCTTACTCTGCTGGTTGCAGCCAGTGAGGAGAGCAGGGTGACTGTCTGCCCGTAAAAATAAGGTCTTCCATGTGCCAGTTTGGTGTTGTGGTTAAGTTCGCAGACTCTAATCTGGGAGAACCGGGTCTGATTCCCCACTCCTCCACCTGTACCTGGCTGGATGACCTTGGGCAAGCCGTAGTTCTGATAAGAGCTGTTCTTGAAAAAGAGCAGTCTCTGTCAGAGCTCTCTCAGCCCCACCTACCTCACAGGGTGTCTGTTGTGGGGAGGGGGAGGGAAAGGAGTTTGTAAGCCGCTCTGAGACTCCCTTGGGTAGTGAAGGGCGGGGTATAAATCCAATCTCCTCTTCCTCCTCCTCCTCCTCCTCTTCTTTCTACATAATTATGAGATTCTGTGTCCAGATTTATTTATTATTTATTTATTTCATTCCATTTGTATCCCGCCCTCCCTGCCAAAGCAGGCTCAGGGTGGCTATGTTGCTCTACATTGTCACTGGCTAGTACGTGCAAGCCATGGAGGGCGGTTTTCCCCTCCTGGCATCTTATAATTACATCGTGTGGCCTTGTTGTCATTGTGTACCTCCGGGATGGTTCATTGGCCGTGAAGCGAACTGGGAGGCTGCTCCTTAAAGCAACTCTGAGCACCGAGTTGCCACATACTTGTCAAAGTACTGAGTGGGAGGTTAAGGAGTCCCGCCTCATTTGTCTGTGTGTACACGCGTGCCTTTAGCTTAACGTCCCCTTTTATGTATGGAATCTGCTTTATATTCCCCGGGAAGTCTTGTTTGCTGTTTGGCAAGCTCTGATTAATTTAGTTATCTTAGATTAATCAGTCACTGGATAGCCAAATCAACTGCCGGCTTCCTGAATTGAAGCTTTTGTTGCCTTAATTAAGAACCAGCTGCTGTGGGTCTAATTGACTCACAGCTGTGCATCTGCTGTCACAGTTGACATTTTTAAACTGAGCTCCCCTCGTCTCTCTTTGCACTGCCCACATTTCTTTGCAGCGAAAGGCCTATTACCCAAATGGTTTGTTGGACCAGGTCTGTACGCTATTGTCCGAGGAATGCTAAATTGCTAATTACATGTGCAATCACCTTTTAAGCAAAACTGTTCAGCAAGTGCTTATGAGAGACCGATGAAATACACCGTCACTTCTGTGCCATTTCACAATTAACTTGAGGACATAACATTTGCTCTCAAAGAGAACACCGACCTCCCAGTTCTGTCTTGGCAAATTAATGATTGCTGTCATTGTTTACATTTTTAGCTGCTTGCGCATTTATGGGGGCATTTCAAAATATACTGTGAAAAATACCTCCAAAGTGAGCTTCCAATTTGTGGATCAGGGATGGCGATGGTTCTCCCTGGACCTCGGGGGAGCGACTCGCACACCAGCGGTATGGAGGGGTGCTGCCTCAAGTAGCACCCATACGGAGCCTTTGTGATAGGCTCCAGGCCATAGGGCTTTTGAGGGGCAGCCTCTTCGACGGCTCAATGCTGGAGAATTGAGGCTTCCCTCCGCCCTGATGGTCATACCGCTGTGTGGTCCTCGGGCACAAGCTGATACAACTGGAACAAGAGCTGGAGATCGAGCGGAATATCGATTACTGTGAGCGAGGTCAGAGAAATGACCGACAATGAACGTGAGTTCAAAATAAGTGGAATATTTTAAAAGCGAACCCCCCCCCCCCCGTGGGAAAAGCGGAGCGCAAAGAGGGACACCTCTTATGCGAATGGACAGATAAGCATAACGAAGGGGGCAGGGGGGGAAACAAGCAGCGATTTTGTTTTGAGAGACTTACTTGAGTGCTGACATCGAGGTGACGATTTTTCGAGTCTGCGAGAAACGGTTTGGAATTGTAAACAATCGTATAAAATGGCGGCCTCGCAAAGAAAGTTTAAAACGAAACTGGCGGGTAGTGAGTGTCCAAAACCGGAAGAGAGAGCAGACGTCATGAAAATGTTAGCGGATATGCTTAAGCCGGTGATGGAGCAATTCGATGGTTTTAACCAGCAACTGACTTCGCTGAATCAAAATTTTGCATCCCAGTAGCTCCAACTGGCAGAAACGGCAAAGAAGGTGGAGCATACGACTGAGAGAATTAAAGAGATAGACACCACAAACAAGAAAATGAAGAAAAGAAGGGGGAAGTTGAAGCAAAACAAAACTTCCAAGAAAACCGTTTGATCTTCTTCGTGGTCTCTGTGCATCACACCCTTGGGAATACTGCGCCTGCGCTGAACCTTCTCGGTACCGGTAGCTAGCAAAAGGGATTTTCGCGCCTCTCCCAGGTCACGCGCCGGCTCCACTGCGCATGACCAAGGAGGGGCACGCAGATCCCGCCAGTTCAAGGACTTAATTTCTTTTCTTCAAACCAATGGAATTTCGTACAGGTGGGCGATCCCAGAGGGTGTCATCTTTAAAATCAACGACAAAAGAGAAAAGATTGACTCCATTTTTAAAGCCAAAGAATTTTTGAGACGCCAGTTTGGATTGGAGGAAGAATCCAAAGATGAAGAATCGAAATCAAGTGACTCTGCTACCTCTGGAACGGATGAGGACTCTGCTGTAGAAACGGGTGCAGGCGCAACGAAAGTTACATATGATTTCAGAGACAGAAAACCAAAGTAAAGGCTCTGAAAATTGCCTTTTGAAGCAAATAATAAGATGCTCAGAAAGTTCTCTCGCAACAACTAACATACTAACATTGAAGGCGAGACAAACAAGAACTCTACAAGTATATTGTTGTACTAACACTTTTATTGATAACACTTAGATTAACACGGATATGATCTCCTCCTCTTGGGTTTTTAGTGTAGTGTGGTTATCTATCCTTAGATGTAATCCCCTTCCCTTATATTTTCTTTGTAGTTTTGTAGTCTTATAAAAAAATAATAAAAAATATTCCTCCGGGGATTTAAAACCCCCCCGAAAACCTCCAAAGTAATCAGAGGTCCCTGCAATAGCTCCTACCTATTACCGCAACTTCGGCATTGATCCATTTTGCGCCAAGAGTGACTCAAAAGGGCCACATGATATTTTACTTCCTCTCCTTCCTACTGCAAGGCCCAGATCACGGGAGGTGGTAGTTCCACTCTATCCTGCTATGGTCAGGCCTCACCTGGAATACTGTGTCCAGTTTTGGGCACCACATTTTAGGAAGGATGTTGACAAGCTCGAGCGTGTCCAGAAGAGGGCAACCAGGATGGTGAGAGGGTTGGAATCCAGGTCTTACGAGGAAAGGCTGAAAGAGTTGGGTATGTTTAGCATGGGAAAGAGAAGGCTTAGAGGGGACATGATTGCAGTCTTCAAATATTTGAAGGGCTGTCATGTAGAAGATGGAGCGGATCTATTCTCTCTTGCTCTGGATTGCAAGGCTGGATCTAATGGGTGGAAATTACATGGGGGTTGTTACTGGCTAAATATCAGGAAAAACTTCCTAACTGTAAGAGTGGTTGAGCAGTGGAACAGACTGCCTTGGGAGGTGATGGATGCTCCTTCACTGGATGTTTTCAAGCGGAGGCTGGACGACCATCTTTCGGGTATGTGGGATGTTGTAGGGCTATCTTTCGGCTGTGCTCCTGCAGAGTGCAGGGGGTTGGACTAATAAATAAATAAATAAATAGATAGATGACCTGCAAGATCCCTTCCAACTCTAACATTCTATGATTCTATTATTCTTCTCCTTTGACCCTTCGAGATGGCAATTCATAGAGGAGGTTGCTCCTCCATAGTTCCATCTTATAGCAGAGTACATAGCCCTTGTCCCTGACCTGGGCAGCCTAGGCTAGACCGATCTCCTCAGATCTGTGAAGCTAAGCAGGGTTGGGCCTGGCTACTATTTGGATGGGAGGCCACCAAGGAAGTCCAGGATTGCTATGGCAAACCACCTCTGAGCATCTCTTGTCTTGAGAACCCAACAGGGTTGCCATACGTTGGCTGCGACTTAACTGCAAAAAACCCATAATGTCGCTCTTAAAGTATCTCATAAGAACATAAGAGAAGCCAATGTTGGATCAGGCCAGTGGCCCATCCAATCCAATACTCTGTCACACAGTGGCCAAAAATACCAGGTGCCATCAGGAGGTCCAGCAGTGGAGCCAGGACACTAGAAGCCCTCCCAAGAATACAGCGCATCACTTGCCCCAGACCGAGAGCTCCTATCTATACCTTGTGGCTAATAGCCACCGATGGACCTCTGCTCCATATGTTTATCCAATTCCCTCTTGAAGCCGTCCATGCTCGTAGCTACCACTACCTCCTGTGGCAGTGAATTCCATGTGTTAATCACGTTTTGGGTGAAGAAGGACTTCCTTTTATCTGTTCCCTGTTGGGTAGGGGGTTTTCTGTGAATCCAGGATTTGTGCACAAGCTTCCACCTCTTGGTATATTTCTTAGATTAATGTGGCATTTCTCAGACTTGAAAAACTCCGTCCCATCCTCTTGTGAACAGGTTACCTTCCAGGTCCAATGCAGCACCCTCCACCTGTCCAGCAGGTGTTCCAGCAATGGTCTTTGTGTACGATAGTGTGTTTGCCATAAACTGGCACATACAAGGAGCTGTGGATGGGGTATAGTTCCGTCATTGGCATTAGAAGAAGAACGGAAAAGAACACTTGATCCAATTCTAAAAGCACAAGCAGGGAAAAAGTCCTTATCGACAGCCCCTGCGTGTTCTTTATTTGTAGCTTTCTTCAAGATGTTCTGAAATATGCCGTGCTCACAGCCAGTGCCCCCTCTAAGCTGCGGCGTCTTCTGAGCAAAAAATCCTACTTTTGTGAGCTCCTGGCATTAAAGTTGTGAGCTAGCGATTTGGCTACTGCATAAATTAGTTTGCTCTGGCGCCATCCTTCCTGAGCTAAGACAAAAATGTGTGAGCCAGAGGCTAAAAACCTGTGAGCTGGCTCACACTAACTCAGCTAAGAGGGAGCACTGCTCACAGCCAAGTTCTGAGGTCAAAGCCTCTCTAAGAATTGCATATGGCAACCCCCTCACTGATCTTCATTTCACCCGTGCAGGAGAAATCCCCTGTGAGTTTATGCCTTTCATCTTCTCATTAGAGGAAATTATCCAATTAGTGAGAGAACATCAAATCAATCACCTGCCTTTAAAATACTGGGTCAATTTCCCTGCGTACTTCCTTTTATACAAAACCAGATGAAACTGCTTTGAACAGCTGCACACAGCAATTGTTCATGGTTCCAAACTTCTTTTATTCCACTATAAGGAACGACTGTGTTCAGCCAGCCATTCTGTACAGCCTTAAAACATGTCCAAAGCAACTTGGGGCCAGAACGCTACAGGGAGGCAGCCTTTTAAACTTCAGATTTGTGTGGGAAATTCACTGGCTCATAACGTATGTATCATCTGCCCACCCACAAGTGCCTTGAAGCCACAGGCTAGCTTCAACTGCGGCTCTGTAATTAGTTGTTCAGCCCAGTCAGCTGATTGAGATATTGCTCTGCTAATTTCATCTTTCAGGCTCCTTTTGCAAGATGGGCTGCTTTCAGTTTGACTTATTGTATTCACACACAGGTTTTGACCATACCACTGTTTGCTACATCAGGCAACATTTCTGGAAAACTGCTCCCAATTATGCGGGAAGTAGGATGGGCATGTCGCGGAGTGCGCTCCTTGCTAGGGGTGTGCAAAAAAAAAAATTCGGAAAAATTCGGATTCGGGTTTACTGAACCCGAATTTTTTCGGGAAACCGGAAAAAACCCGAATATCTATATCGGTAAAGCATAGATATCTGAATTTTTTGGGGAAACCCGAAAAATTCGGGTCCATTATAACCAATGGGGCAATTGAAGTCAATGGCAAAAATCCTCTTGAAACTTTGTGGGGGGCTGGGGGGGAGGGGGTTTGGGGTAGAGGCTCCAAACTTGGAGCGTGCTTACTGGAACCTCTCCCCAACATATTTGACCTAGTTCTGGTTTTGGGGCACTGACTGGCAATTGGCAACCTGGCTGGCCTGGCACAGGTGGCAGATTGCTCTGGTTGTTTCTTCTGCTGGGCCTGTCTGGCACAATGCACATGCTAGTGCTGCTGCTACTGTAGAGAGATTCTTTGGTTTGAGCTAAGTTGTAGTTTTGGGGTTTTGGGCACCCAGTTTGGTAGCGCAGGTGGGGGGGCACTTGTATGGTTCTGCTGCAGTGTGGCTGGCTGGTCTGGCAATGTACAGTTTGAAATTGCAACACGCAGCACACTCCCCCAAACAGTTTGCCCCCATCCCTCCATTGTTCTCTATGGTGGGAAAAAAATTACTTTTTTTCCCACCATAGAGAACAATGGAGGGATGGGGGCAAACTGTTTTGGACAGCATGTTTGCAAACTTTTGCCAGCCCAGCCAGCCCCAGCCACACTGCAGCAGAGAAGAACCATACAAGTGGGCCCCCCCACAACCTGTGCCGCCAAACTGGGTGCCCAAAACCCCAAAACCAGCACAACTTGGCTCAAACCAAAGAATCTCTCTACAGCAGCAGCACTGAGGTAGCATGTCTGTGCATTGCCAATGCCAGCCAGACAGGCTCAGCAGCAGGACCAGAGCAATCTGCCCCCCCCCACAACCTGTGCCAAGGTGCAACCAATCAGTGCCCAAACCAACTTGGTGCAAACCAGAGAATTTCTGCAGACAGCAGCAGCAGCCCACAGACTGAGGGAGCAAGCAAGTGCATGCCAGCCAGGCCCCAGCATTGCAACAGAAGAACAAGAGCAATCTGCCACCTGTGCCAGGCCAGCCAGGTTGCCATGCCAGTCAGTGCCCCAAAACCAGAACTAGGTCAAACCAGAGAATCTCTCCAGACTGCACTGGAGCGGCAGCACACAGGCTGAGGGAGCATGTATGTGCATCGCCAATGCCAATGCCAGCCAGCCAGGCCCAGCAGCAGAACCAGTCCACCACAAGTGTGCCAATGTGCCAGTGCCCAAAAAACCCCAAAAGCAAAACAATCTCTCCCCTCTGCAGTGGCAGCGGCCTACATAGGGGAGCATGTTTGCTAATCGCAGCCATGCCCAGCTGCAGAACCAGAGCAATCCTCCCCCCCAGCCCCCCACAAAGTTTCAAGAGGATTTTTGCCATTGACTTCAATGGCCCCATTGGTTATAATGGACCCGAATTTTTCGGGATTCCCGAATTTTTTCGGGATTTTTTTTCGGGATTCCGGACAAGCGCATAAATTGTTAATTCGGGATCCCAAAAGCCGAAAAACGTTATTTTCGGCTTTTTTTCCGGCTTGGGATCCCGAAATGCACATCCCTACTCCTTTCATCCCCAGGTCACCGTTGGATTGTAGCATTCCAATTGCACCCTGCTGAAGTCCCACTATAGTCACCACACAGACTCAGGTTTAGTGGTTAACTATATACAGTGCCGTTTATTTACAAGACACAGCTCTCACCGTCAAAGTGCTTCGCCAAGCAGTCAACATTTAAGTCAGCACACAATGTACAGGACATTCTCAGTTATATACACATAACAACCAATCACATCACTGCTGAGTCACTCTGATAAGACATCAGCATTGCACCAGCCAGAACCGGTTTGCTCTGGTCTCCTGGACTGTTAGTTACTCTGACATCTGTCACTCTAGATTGATCTATTTACATTTGTTACCCATGCTTCACACATGCTGGATACTTACATATTCCAACAGGGCACAGGTTCGGTTCGTGGCTGAACCATGAACTGAACCAGGAGGTTCCTTTACGAACCAAATTGGTTTGTGGTCCCATAAACCCTTTTGAAAGGGACCATGGTCCCTTTCAACAGGTTTTGCAGAAAGTCCGGAAAACAGGTGAGCAGCTTGCTGTTTTGGGCTGTCTTGTGCAGTCCCTTTAAACTTTAAAGGGACTGCACAGTACAGCCTGGAAAACAGCTGTGCAATGGGGAGGCGCTCCTCACTGCTCAGCTGGTTTTGTAGCTTTTGCAGGGAACCGAAAGCAGGGGTTTAAAAGGGATTCAGGGTCCCTTTAAACAGCTGCTTCCTGCTCCATCCAGGAACCACCACAAACTGCTTTTAAAGTCACGAACTTCTGTTCACGAACCACGAACAGGTTAAAATTCGCGAGAGTTTTGCTTCATGGTTCGGTTCCCACCCATCCCTAGTGGGAAGTCAAGTACGGGGGAAAGCATGGGCTGGGTATGGAAGCCGGGAACAGTTAGACCGAAGAAGTTGGAGGTGGAGTGTTTCTGTCTGCATTATGGAGGTTAGGCTGAAGAGTCCAGTGATGATGACTGAAGGTCTGAGCGTTTAACCTCACTGAGAAGCTGCGAAGAAAGCAAGAAGGAATGCAACAGCCGCGTTCCATCCTGTGGGACTGGGGTGTTGAATGAGTGGACAGACCTCTTTTAGGGCACAGCAGTTTATCAAGAAATAGAAGGCAGGAAGAATGGATGAGGGGTGTGGGATGCATCCCAGTGCCCTTAAAAATGTTCCCTCTTGCTCCTAAAAGGTGACCCTCCTAAAGCAGAATATCAGAGCTTTGATGGTCATCTTTTCCAGGCTGCATCTTCACTGTACACCACTGAGAAATCTTGAGGCAGTGACGTGTCAATACCCCTCCCTTGGTTTGTTTCTGAAAGTTAGAGCAGAGATGTCTTCCCAAGTCCACCTATGCCCCCTGCTGGTTGTAGCTCATTACTGCCTCTCCCCATATTTTGCCAGGGAACCGGATGGCACTTTACGCAATGGTACACGTGTTCTCTGATGCAATACTTTACTCTTGTCCTTGTGGTCATTTCTGTTGTTTTTACACCCAGTTGGTGGTTTCGTTTGTTTTTGTTTTTTGGGGGGTTTTTTGCATACAAAAGGGAAAGTTCTGCATGTATTTTGTGACTCTGCCATTGTAGACCTCTCAAAAGCAATTTAAACCTCTCCAAATAATATTCTGGCAAAGTAATTGAGGCTTAGCCATCAGTGCTCACTGTTCAGGGCAGGCAATTCTCCTTGTACCTCTCACTTATCTAGCTGTTGAATATTCTAAAGTGTATTACGAGAACAGGAGGACATTCTTTTTTTTTCTTTTTTGGGGTATTTTTTTATATGTGCATGTATGTGAGTGTGTGTGCATCTGGAAGGCATGACGGCCTCTGGTGACTGACTCCTACTGGGGGCCTGGAGGATATTCAGTGAGGTGGCTGAATAAAGGCTTCCCCCGCCTCTGGTATTCCAAGGAAGTCCCCCAGCCAAGTACTTGCCAGAGTCGACCCTGCTTCGCTTCCGAGATCTAACAAGATCGGGCTTGCCTGGGCTATCCAGGGCAGGGCAGGGGAACATTCTTCTTCTTTGGTGTGTATGACTTCAGAATTCACAGCTGTGGTTGTGCTTTTCGCATGTTCGGATGTTCTCCACCACACTACGCAAATTTGTGGCAGGGTATGAGCTTTTGTGAGTCACTCACTACCCAGTCAGTGACTTACAAAAGCTCATACCCTGCCACAGATTTTGTCTTTATGGCGCTACTGGACTCTTGCTCTTTTCTACCGTTTCTATTCCTGAGTCTTCTCTGAATGAGATGTTGCGCTGTAGAATACTACCATCAGTTTGGTGTGGTGGTTAAGTGTGCGGACTCTAACCTGGGAGAACTGGGTTTGATTCCCCACTCCTCCACTCGCAGCTGCTGGGTGACCTTGGGCAAGCCATAGCTCTGTCAGAGCTGTTCTCTCAAGGACAGTTCTGGAAAGAGCTCTCTCAGCCCCGCCTACCCCACAGGTTGTGGGGAGGGGAAGGGGAAAGGAGTTTGTAAGTTACTCTGAGACTCCAAGTGAAGGGCGGGGTATGAATCCAATCTCCTCCTCCTCTTCTTCGTCTTCGTCTACTACTACTACCACTACTACCTTGGAACTGAGTTCTACTGACATTGATGGCACTGACTTCCAAGTAAACCTGCATAAGATTCAGTTGTAATCTCTGCTGCTTTTAGGTTCCTGATATGGCTTTTCCCGCAGTCCTTTAGTCCTCTGCTAAAGAGAGCTTTGGGTCTCAGAAGCTTCTACCCTGGAACTCTTCTTGGCCTTGAAGATGCTACCGGTCTTGAGTCTAGCTCCTTTAGTCCTGCATTTACCCCTCATCTGTATATACTCACAGACAGGATATCATTGCATGATAACATTGGGGAACGTTCTCTCTACTAGGTTAGATTTGAATCCAGTAGCACTTTAAAGACCAACAAGATTCTCAGGGGATAAACTTTAAAAAAATCCATAGCTCACTTCCTCAGATACCAACATAAGCAAAGAGTTGGTATCTGAAAAAGGAAACTTTGACTCTCGAAAGCTCATACCCTAGAACATCTTGTTGGTCTCTAAGGTGTTACTGGGCTCAAATCGAACTGCTCTGCTGCTGCAGCCGTAGAAAAGAGCAAGAGTCCAGGAGCACCTTAAAGACTAAAAAAAATTGTGCCCGGGGATGAGCTTTTGTGAGTCTCTGCTCACTTATTCAGCTGTATCTGAAGAAGTGAGAAGTGACTCACAAAAGCTCATCCCCGGGCACAAATTTTGTTGGATCACAATGGGTAGCTGTGCTAGTCTGTGTGTAGCAGTAGAAAAGAGCAAGAGTCCGGTAGCACCTTCTCTGAATGAGATGTTGGGCTGTAGAATACTACCATCAGTTTGGTGTGGTGGTTAAGTGCGCGGACTCTAACCTGGGAAAACTGGGTTTGATTCCCCACTCCTCCACTTGCAGCTGCTGGATGACCTTGGGCAAGCCATAGCTCTGTCAGAGCTGTTCTCTCAATTTGTGCCCGGGGATGAGCTTTTGCGAGTCACTGCTCACTTCTTCAGCTGTATCTGAAGAAGTGAGAAGTGACTCACAAAAGCTCATCCCCCGGGCACAAATTTTGTTAGATCAAGATGGGTAGCCGTGCTAGTCTGTCTGTAGCAGTAGAAAAGAGCAAGAGTCCAGTAGCCCCTTAAAGACATAACAAAATATGTGGCAGGGTAGGAGCTTTCGCGAGATACAGCTGAAGAAGTGACTCATGAAAGTTCCTACCCTGCCACACATTTTGTTAGTCTTTAAGGGGCTACTGGACTCTTGGCTGTTTTCTACTGCAACAGACAAGACGAACACAGCTACCTTTCTTGTTCTACTGCAGACCAACATGGCTATCCCCTGAAACTACTATAAATCAAATAATTCAATAATGGTGGAAATCAATGTATGACTTCTCTGGAATGGCTTTGGTGTGTCCATTGCCACGCCTGATCAGGGGCAAGGAGAAGTAGACACCAGAAGTTGCTGTTGCCCATGTCTTGGGGTCCAGAATTCTCCAAAGATCTTACAATTAAATGGCCTTTTAAAATATTATTATTATTATTATTTATTAGATTTGTTAATTGCCCTATCCCAGCTTGCGCCGGGCTCTGGGCGATGTGCAGGACACAAAGTCATAAAATACAAAGCATTAAAATACAGAACATTAAAATTCATATACAGCCTAGTAGAAAATTCAGTATAGATAAAAGATCCAAGATGGCAGTTTTCCTATTGTATTATTATCATCTCAGTTTTGGACTACCAGTGGGAAAAGGGAACTCAGAGTATCGAGGGGGGGACGGGAAAGGAAGGGTCCCAGCCAGTGTTCCCTGTAAGCTTGCCCCACTAAGAATACAGAGCATCACTGCCCCAGACTTACTAGCTTGCATTGATGTCCAACTATTGTGTTCCCCACACGCTTATTCTGTACCCCTTAAATTGTTGTGGAGACTTGTTGCTGATGGCTTTAAAACTGACCTGTTCTTTCCATTTCCAGGGGTCCAGCGCAAGCGTGGCAGTCCCAGGCGGGTCCGGAGTGGGAGCGACCAGGCAGTTTACACGGCAAAGGATAACGCGGGTGAACCTCAGGGACCTCATATTTTGTTTAGAAAATGAGCGAGAGACAAGCCATTCACTATTGCTATACAAAGCATTCCTTAAGTAAAAAAAGTGGAGAAGATCAAGGTATTTTTGACCGAGAAGACAAACCTGGGGACACTTCTTTTTTATATATATATTTGCAGATTACGCCTTTCTTTCTTTTTTTTAAATAAAGAGCATATGGGATTAAGTTTAAAAACGACGACCACCACCACCACCACCCCAACAAGAAGAACCATCCCAAGACAGCCACCTCTTTACCAGGAACCGTTTTCTATTCCCGTTTATTACAAAACTCTTTGACGTAAGAGCAATCCCTTTCTCTGACAGTAAGGAGGATACTTGCAAAGGCCGGAGGAGACGATAAAGAAGACGATTGGAAAGTTTTAACTCATCTCTTTGATGGAGTGGCCTTTTTCCAAACAAGCCATATTATAGAGACTGACGGAATCGTTTAGCAAATAACCAGCTTCTCTGTGTCCGATCCTGTAGCAATTTCAAACTTTAAATTGTGCGTTTCTTTTTTTTCTAAGTTCGGGGTTTTTTCCCCCCTAACTAAATCGACTATATAGGTATATATGTCTACAGCAGATGACCTCATTTTATTTTAGCTTTGTTGAAAGAAAGTCAGTTAGCAAAGCAAACTGATTTTAATAAAATATTTATCTCCCCCTCCCCTCAAATGGTTCAAATCCTAGATTACACTTAATTTTAAACGTAAACCTAATTTTTTTTTAAAAAAAGAGAGATCTCATTATTATTGCTTATTAGAGGCAACCCCAACCGAAGGGCCCCCGCAAATGAGGGTTCACTTCTGAATGTTTTATCAGCATCTGTAAAAAAAAGAAAAGAAAGAAAAAGGAAAAAAAAAGAAATGCATTTTATTTGCTATAGTTTGTAAAGCTGTAAAGTTTAAAAAAAAAAAGAAAAATGGAAAAAAAAGAAAATCCTTTTCAGCATAAATATATTTTACTTGCACTGTGTTTTTTAGCAAAAAGTGAAAGCTTAGATTAAATAAAAATCAAAGTTGAGAGGAATCATCAAAAAAAAGAAGAAGACAGTTTCTCAGTGTGAAAAATCAAGTGTTGAAAAATGGTTGGTGTATTTTGTCAGTAATTGTACATAATTTTTGGCACATAACATAAAAAATGGCTATGTAAACTATAATTATTTTGCTAAAAGACTGTATGCAAGCTATGGGCTTACTTTAAAGACGTCCAGAGCAAAAGTCCCTTCTTTGTACCTATTTTTTTATTACAAAATATACTAATTGGTTCTTTATATTTTCAGAGGTTATTGTATTAAATTGTCTATTGATAGTACTTTTATGACTGTAAATATGTCGGCTTTCTTTGTGTGGACTCTCATGTTAGAATTTAAGGGCAGGAGCTACCCGGAATGTCTCCTGTGCAATTCCTATTGAACGGAGGTGCAAACGAACGGGCATTCCCTTTAACGGGGCTTACGCAAGAGACGTTCTTGAGGTGGATCGCACCTTAACTTTCTTTGTGTGTAAATTGAATGCTGATCAGTATTTTTATCGACACCCAACCAACTGTTACACCTTTTTATTTTGTCTCTAAGTGGGGGGGGGGAAATCCTGTCTTTCCATTTTTTTCATGTAAATTTTGCACAGTTCCTTGTTCATATGTAAATATTTTACTTTCAAAAATGAAGTTTTTAATTGCTATTGTTTTATATAGGATTGAAAGAAAATTAACTCCTTTATTAAAAACAAATTTATCTGTATCTGTGTATGTATTTTTGCTCTATAAAAATATTTCCTTCGCTGGATATATATTTTCCCCCCTTTGCACTACTGCAGCAGCAACACTTCTCTCGGTTCTAAAAACTGTTTACTGAGTCAATGAAAACAGTTAGCCAGGGTGACTACATGCACTTTGTGCCTTAACGAAAATACAAATTCAAATTATGCCTCAAGAAAATCCGCTTCTGCACGTGGAATAAATTATGCCAGTTAAGTAAACCTGCATGTATTTACTTTGCCTAATTAATTCTTCATCTTAAGAATCAGATTTCCAAAGAGTTTGAATCTTTTTAAAAATAAATGTAGGCAAAAACAAAATACAAGGGGAGAAGAGGAAAGCTGAAACGATCAAATGTTTGCAATCTTTTTATCCATGAGGAAAGACTAAATCATTTGGGTCTCTTATGTAGAATGAGATGACTAAGATGCAGAGGGGACGGATGTGATCTATAGATTTGTCAAACTTATCCAGGAGGGAGAAAGTGGATAGAGAATTCTTTTTTCGCCATTTTTGTCATAATACAAGAGCTGTGCAGGGTGGGAGAGAGATCCACTGAAGGTTAAGGGGGGGGGGGGGGAAGCTCGTGATCTGTTTGCAGGGTTTGCTACAGTAATATATGGGTATGAATACAGCCATGCAGTTCCAAAGAGGGATCAGCCATTTCTGCCGACTCCCACTTCACACTCACTCTGAAACCCCAGGCAATTTGTTCCTGAGGGGATCAGTAGGCCCTTCGAAATGGCAGTAGGGGCAGGGAGCTGCTCTGAGTGGGAAGCAGTGGCCTCTCACTTTGCAAAGTCCACAGAGGGCTGGATACATTTTATTTTTAAAACTCTTATCTCCCTCTATTGAAGGGCTAAAGCCAAATCAGGAGATAACAACCAACATTTTGGCAGGACCATACAGAGTCAGACAATCCGTTAATCAAGGTCACTATTGTCTACTTTGCCTTGCAGCAGCTCTTTGGGGGGGTCTGAGGCCGACAAAAGTCTTTTCTCCACATGTTCTCTGAATTCCTTTAGCTCAAGATGGCAGCAATTGACCTTAGGACCTTTTCCATGCACAACACGTGCTCTGTGGCCAAGCCCATGGCCCTCTGTCCTGTTTCCAGGCTTCTAGAAGCCAAAGCCTGTTACAGTAAGTAGCCCAAACACATCCGTCTAATAGTTTCACATCATTTTATTGGATCTGCATACATCCAAGATTCAATAACTCGTGTTAGGGCTGCTGGGTGAATGAAGGAGTCCATATTTATGAAGTATCCATGAATCAGACCAATAGCGGAAAAGAGATTGATTTCTCCCTCTTGCTTTGTTGCTTGTAAAGTTCAGACAAAGAATGGAACTACATCAATAAACATATTTTCCGGGGCTCACACTGGCACCAGGAAATGACTCTTTATGAGCCAATAAGGAGGCTGCTTTGGAGCATCTGACTTGGGACTACAGTTCCCAGCATGTATAGGGATTTAAAGAAACAGAACTATTTACTGTTCTATATTACTGACTGCCTCACTAGTATCTGCTATGGGCAGCACACCCTCCCATCAAGGACCACAGCAGTCTCTTGCGCCCCACAGAGCTAGCTAGGCTATGAGATTGAGAGGAGCTTTAACCTGGAAGAGGTGAACATGAGAGCCCTGCTGAATCAGACCAGTGGCCCATCTAGTCCAGCATCCTGTTTCACAGAGTGCCCACTCAGTTGCCTTGGAGGACCAAAAAACGGCGCAAAGGCCAAATCCTCCCTGTAAAGTCTCCTAGATTTAGTATTCAGAGGTTTGCTGCATTTGAACGGAGGGATTCCCTTTAGTCACAGGTTAGTTACCCAAGGGACCGCCTTCCTCCACATGTTCCCCAGAGAGCACTGAGGTCGGGGTCTCAAAATTGTTTGGCCCTCCCTGGGCCAAAAGACACCAGGCTGGCCTCTACCGGGGCCAGGGCCTTCTCAGTGGCGGCTCCACACTGGTAGAATAAGCTCCTGAAAGACATCAGGGCCCTGCGGGACCTTTTACAGTTCCGCAGGGCCTGCAAAACGGAGCTCTTCCACCAGGCCTTCGATTAGGAGCCGTTTCCAACAACAACTGAAGTATGTCATCACCAATAGCCTGCGATATACTGGATCCTGACTCTGGCCATACTCCCTTATCACCATTCCACCATGGCCTGTTGGGATCACTGTGCAATGCTATACCGCCACCAGCACTTTACTTGTTATGTACATGAGTTCATGACGTCTATTATCTGTGTCTTAATGTATTTTAACTTTTTAAGGTAAGCCACCCTGAGCCTGCCTGGCAGGGCGGGCGGGCTATAAAGTGAATAAAATAAATGGATCTCTCCTCCACAAATCTGTCAGTCGAAAATGGTACCTCTGCCCATCTTGGGCACCCTTTCCAGAGTGAGGTTGGTAGCAACGTTACGGCAATAGGCTCTTTTCTGGTCTTAACGGCCCAGGCATATGCCACCCCGTGGATAGAGAGAAGCTCTGGTCTGGTCCAGTGCGATCCTTCATCCCTCCAATCCTAGACTGGCTGTCATGGAAAGTGCCTTCAAGACAGCTGACTTAAGGTGACTCCGTAAGGTTTTCCAAGGCAAGATGTGGTTTGCCATTGCCTGCCATTGCCTGCCATTGCCTGCCTCTGTGTCACGGGCTGGCCCTGGACTTCCTAGGTGGTCTCCCATCCAAATAGTAACCAGGGTCAACCCTGCCTGGCTTCCAAGATTTGAAGAGATTGGGCTATCCAGGTCAAGGCTAGTTAGCTTTTATGTGGCACATTCCCTTCCTTGCTGGCTTGTTCAGGTTTTGAGGTCAGAGTCTTGAATAAGTCCTTGTGTTTGTAAGCTTTGCATAGCAGTGAGACTTACCTGGGGTGGGGTGGATTTTCTTATCATGGTGTCAGGAGAAGCTGTACCTGGCAGGATTTTCCCTTCTAGGAAACTCATAAATTGATGTTAACCCTTTGAGGCCTTTTGGCTTTTTGGAGGGTCATCTCTGGCCGCTGCCACCACCTTTAAGAGAAGCACAGCAGAAAGAAAGCAAGTTGGTGGGAAAGCTTCAATGGCTTCGTTTATTTGATGCTGTGGTTTCTAAAGTCAACAGAGCAGCACAAGGAAAAAACAAAGTGGCCACCCGTTCTCCCTAAACCAGGGGTGTCAAACATGCGGCCCAGGGGCCAGATGAGCCCCCTGGAGAGCTCCTATCAGGCTCGCAGTGGAACTGGCTGTCTTCTGCTTCTTCTTCCTGTTCTCCTGCTGCTGCGTCATTGTAGGTTTGCAGCTTACAGATACACACCTGAACAGCATACTCAAGATTGCAACAGCACAGACATTTTGGTGCAATAATTCAGAGCAAGAGGTGTCAGTTATCAGACACTGTTAAATAAACATATTGCAAGAGTGCTAATGTTTTAAGCATGTTTTTATTTTAAGTAAAAAAAACCACCTTTGTGTCCTTTATAAAGTTTATATCTCCGCTACCTGGCATTACGTTTTACGACACACATGGGCCGGCTCAACAAGGTCTCATTTATGTCAGATCTGGCCCTCATAACAAATGAGTTCGACACCTCTGCCCTAAGATCTGCCAGAAAAGCTTCAGTCATCTGAGCACAGCCGTCAACAGATGCCACCCTGTACATGGGGCAAAATTAATAATAAAAATTAAGGTGGCCTCCACCTTATGAAATGGCACTTCTGACAAGATTGCGAAGGCTCTCAATCTCATGGTTTCCTGCAAATTAGGAAAAACTAAATTATTTAGAGGGTTTTTTGTTTTTTTTACACAGGTAAAATAGGAACAGGAACTGGCGACTAAGTGGCTATGTTCTGTCGGTTGCTGTAAGGATGCTCCAGCTGTGTAATTTCTGCATCGCTTAACGTGTCGTGTTCGAATGCTTATGTTGTGTTTCAGATTTCTGCAATCCAAACCCTATTTGCACTATTTGTTTGATGTCCCATCCAGTGTTCACTCTAAATTCCCCCCCCCCATGGGGCAGAGCAGTTTACATCCCGAGCAGAATATAATTGCTGTAATCTTAAAACGGGCAGTGGGCAGTGCAAGACCCTGTGCAGCTCCAGGCTGCTGATGAGCGGGGATTCCTGTGCTGACAAGTGGCCACTGAGAGCAGGGGTGTCAAACATGCGGCCCGGGGGCCAGTACAGGCCCCCAGAGGGCTTCTATCAGGCCCGCAGTAGAACTGGCTGTCTTCTGCTGCTTCTTCCAGTTCTTCTTCTGCTGCGACATCGTAGGTTTGCAGCTTACAGATACACACCTGAACAGCATACTCAAGATTGCAACAGCACAGACATTTTGATGCAGTAATTCAGAGCAAGAGGTGTCAGTTATCAGATACCGTTAAATAAACAAGATACTGCAAGAGTGCTGATGTTTTGAGCATGTTTTTATTTGAAGTAAAAAAAACCCTACCTTTGTGTTTGTGTCCTTTATAAAGTTTATACTTCCCCTACCTAGCATTACATTTTATGACACCCATGGTCTGGAAGGTTTCATTCATGTCAGATCTGGCCCTCATAATAAATGAGTTTGACACCCCTGGCTTAGAGGGAACACTGGTCCAGTTGACTGTATTTGACATACACTATGTCATCCACCATGAGTCTCAGTGAGAAAGATGGACTCTCAATGATGCAAATGAAAATAGGCCTGCCCACAGCCTCTCATATTCCTAATAGGGCTGCCGGTCAGGGCATCATACCCTGCTGAAGTCCATCTCCTCCAAAACTTACACTTCCCGGGCTCCACTCCCCAAATCTCCAGGTATTTCCCTACCCAAGGCTGGTAACCCTAATTGTCATGCATCTGTTCAAGGGCAAGCCCGTGTAACTGTTTCTTTAAACCCCAGTATGAATGTGGCTCAAGTGGTTAAGAAGGTCTGCAGTTCAGCAGTTCGAGACCCGAGTGTGCCACGTGACAGAGTGAGCTCCCGTCTCTGGTCCCAGCTCCTGTCAACCTAGCAGTTCGAAAGCAAGAAATTGCAAGTAGATAAAAAGGTACCACTTTGGTGGGAAGGTAACAGCGTGCTGTGCACCTCAGAGTCTAATCATGCTGGCCACATAACCACAGAAACATCTTTGGACAGTGCTGGCTCATCGGCTTGGAAATGGAGATGAACACTGCATCCCTAGAGTTGGATTCGACTGGCTTTCGAGCAAGGGAAACCTTTACCTTTTACCTATGAATGTAGAAAATCCAATCTGATAAGCTTTCTAAAGTAACAAACGTCTGAATGCCAGAGCCAGGAGGTGGCAGCAGGGGAAGGCCTCGGCCTCCATACCCTGTTGTTGGTCATCCAGAGGAACCGGTTGGTCACTGTGTGAGACAGGATGCTGGGCTAGATGGACCACTGGTCTGATCCAGCAGGGCTCTTCTGATGTTCTTTATGAAGGTCTCAGCCTCTATGCCCTGTTGTTGGCCATCTAGAGGAACTGGTTGGCCACTGTGTGAGACAGGATGCTGGATTGGATGGACCCCTGGTCTGAGCCAGCAGGGCTCTTCTGATGTTCTTATGAAGGCCCTAGGTATTTCCCAACCCAGAGCTGGCAACCCTAAGGCACTGAACTTCTGTTAGGAAGAAACACAGCCACTGTAGAAGAATCACACTGAGAGCCAGTTTGGTGTAGTGGTTATGAGTGCAGACTGTAATCTGGGAGAACTGGGTTTGACTCTTCACTCCTCCACATGCAGCTGCTGGTGTGACCTTGGGTCAGTTACAAGTTCTCTCAGAGCTGTTCTCTCAAGGGCAGTTCTTGAGAGAGCTCTCTGAGCCCCACCTACCCCGCAGGGTGTCTGTTGTGGGGAGGGGAAGGGAAAGGAGACTGTAAGCCGCTCTGAGACTCCTTCAGGTAATGAAGGGCGGGGTATAAATCCAATCTCTTCTCAAACTCTTTGAATTCTTTGTTTTCATATTTTGGCTCTGCAGAGACCAGTGGCTTTGACAGTAACAGCAAACCCCTACTACATCTAAAAATATAGCAAATTGAGTTCAAAAAAGGACATCATTTTCTTTTCAATGATTTCCGTTGGCCTATCGGGATTGCGAAAGGACACCAGTTTATAAGGGATAACAAAACTTGCAAAAAGCCCAAACAGCAGCCTCATGTTGATAGATTCAGGTTCATGTTAAGTCAGGGGGGTCTGTTTATTCTAACTCTCTCCCGGCATGTCTTTCTTTGGCCAGGAGGTGGCGCTATGTGTCCACGCATCGGAAAACAATTTTATTCTCTGCCCGGGCTCAGAAATTAACTTCGGCGATGATCCTCTGTCTGGCTCTGTGTTTGATGAGGAAACTTTGACACACACGCTCCAACCAATGATTCATCTAAGGTAATACAAAAATGCGAGGGGAATAAACAGTTTGACATTATGAGGGAAAGACTTCAATTTAAAAAAACAACAAAAAGCTTGGAAGAGGGTACTTTGATGGATAAAGCTGGTCGGAGAAATGGTAGATCCATTTCTATTGACTTTGATTAAACACGAGACCAGACCCTTTGTATGCACGTTGGTTGTTTATTTCCTCATCCCCCCCCACCCAATGGTGCTCGGAAATTATGCAAATCATTAGCAGCAGCATAGTCACTAAGCCACTGGGTGGGCAATAGAGCGCGCTCCAAACAGTGACGTGAGTGAATCGTTTTGGCTAAAATGGCTGCAAGCCCATTTGCCATAGTCCAGAGATGCTGGATGTAGTCAGGATACACATGACGCTGCCTTGTACTGAATCAGACCTTTGGCCCATCCAGGGCAGTGTTATCTACTCTGGCCTTTCACACCACCTAACTGATGTTTTATTTGTTAACCAGAGATGCCGGGGAATGAACCCGGTAAGCAGATGCTCTACCACTCAGCCACAGCCCCTGTCGGAAGATAAACAGAGATCAACACTGAAAATGAAGACTGAGCAGGACGGACAAAAGGCATTAAAGCTTTACAGAGAGAGTGCTTAAAATGTGGGATTCGCTGCCAGAGGATGCAGTGGTGGCCACAGGAATAATAATAATAACAGTAGTAGTAGTAGTAGTAGTAGTAGTAGTAGTAGTAGTAGTAGTAGTAGTAGTAGTAGTAGTAGTAGTAGTAGTAGTAGTAGTAGTAGTAGTAGTAGTAGTAGTAGTAGTAGTAGTAGTAGTAGTAGTAGTAGTAGTAGTAGTAGTAGTAGTAGTAGTAGTAGTAGTAGTAGTAGTAGTAGTAGTAGTAGTAGTAGTAGTAGTAGAAGAAGATTGGATTTACACCCCACCCTTCACTCGGAGTCTCAGAGCGTCTTACAGTCTCCTTTCCCTCCCCCTCCCCACAACAGACACCCTGTGAGGTCCTGAGCTAAGAGAAAAATCTGTGAGCCAGAGGCTAAAAAACTGTGAGCTAGCTCACAGTAACTCTGCTTCGAGGGAACACTGCTTGTGAGGTAGGTGGGGCTGAGAGAGCTCTCTCGAGAACTGCCCTTTCAAGGACAGCTCTTGTCAGAACTATGGCTTGCCCAAGGTCATCCAGCAGCTGCAAGTGGAGGAGTGGAGAATCAAACACGGTTCTCCCAGATTAGAGTCCACACAACTACTACACCAAACTGGCTCTTTAAACAGCTTTAAAGGGGGATTAGATAGATTCATGGAGGATAAATCTGTCAGTGGCGACTAGCCGTGGTGACTGAGGGGAACCTCCACATTCAGATGCACTGAACCTGTGAAATCCCAGTGCCAGGAGGTGACATCAGGGGAAGGCCTCGGCCTCTCTGCCCTGTTGTTGGCCCTCCAGAGGAACTGGTTGGGCACTGTATGAGACAGGATGCTGGACTAGATGGACCACTGGTGGAATGCAGCAGGGTTCTTCTCATGTTATGTTAACTTAGGGTTTTAAAGGAAGAATAGGTTCCACAACCTGATATTTCCTTAAAATGCCAGTGTGGTAGCAGATGGTAGTTGCTGGGGTTGCCAACCCTCGGTCTGGCCAGGGGGTCCCCTGATCTTTGGGGCTCCAATCTGCTGCCACCATAGAGTTTTGGCCAAAATGCTAGAGTGTCAATGTGCGATGTCCCTGGTGTGATGATGTCACTTCCGTGTGATGTCATTGCGCCGACCATGTCACGTGCAGCAATGTTGCCCTGCCCCCCACACTCCCAGATGACTCCCTCCCATCCCCCTGCCACCAGGACAATCCGACCTGGCAACCCTAGTAGTTGCAGAGAATTGTGGGTAGAACGGGAGTGCACAACCCCGCACCGTCTAATGTACCATGTGCAACCCTGCACCATGTTATCATGTTTAACTGGGATTTGGGCAACATAGGTTAAAACCCCAAGTTGGCAATGAGTCTCTCTGGAGACTTGGGCATCATTCTTTCTCTCTCAGATTAACCCTAATCTCATTTATAATGTGGTTTCCAGTTTTTTTCAGTTTTTGGTCTAAAACCCCCAAACAGTGTTCAAAGCCACAGAAACCAACACGATCCAAAATCCTAGATAGGGATAAAACAGCCTGTACAGTGAAAGCAGCGATAAAAATAAAAACCAAAGCACCCAGGCCAGTTAAAAGCAGCAAAATAAAAACAAGATTAAACCCAGCAATAAAAAAGATCCATAAAACAGTGTTTGGATTTGGGCTTACCTTTGTTTACCTGCAACTCAAGAAAGTGACACCATAGAGATCAGGGGAAATTCCTAGACTATCAACAGGAAGTAATTTTACAACCTCCCCAAACTTCCCCCTTCCCAGGCACATCATCAAAATCTCCCGGCAGTTGCCGAGGCAATGCTGGCAACCCTATTTGTATTTCATCACCAACAAAAACTCTCTGGACAGTCACACTCTTCACACATTGCCGGAAAGCCAAGTGTAAAGGCCCTGGTTGAGACTCCTGTCTGGCAGGGAGTTCCAAAACCTGGGGCTACCCCTAAAAAGGCCATGTTCTTCATGCTCCTCATTCCCCTTCATGTAACAGAAGTCTGTGGAACAATGCAGTGATGATTGGTTTTAAATTTGGAGCGGGTTTAGGTAGATGACTACGCCCCTTGCATTCTGGACTCTAACAATGGCACAGTTATTGAGAATTTTGCTTGAAAGAGCCGTCTTATGGAGGCCTGGAGGCTCAGAAACTGGCGAGTGATCTGAAGAACACCAGGTTACGTGGATCTAAATAAGCACTAGAGAGTTAGGTCACTTCGCGGACATAATTAAGGGTCAAAGGCTTTTTAAATGCCAAAGGAAGGTGATACACAGAAGAGTGTAGGAGAGCATTTTCTTATTATACTAGAGAAGGCTACAGTGTTCATTCATCCACAGCTGCTTGTTAATTGGTGACAGAGGCAGATTGGCCAGGGTCACCCGTCCACCGCTCACAATCCCCAGAAGCAGTTTGGGGGCACAGCTTGGGAAGGGGGAGTGTCACAAACATCGTGACAGTCAGGAAAAATCCCAAATCCTGCCGTGACTTCACTTCCTCCCACTCAGCCAGAAGTGATATCATAGTGTCGCGCCAACATCCCTCCCCATTTCCCCTCCTACTACTCCATGCACCAGGTCGGGACCCAGAGCCCAGGGGTGGGAAGGAAAAATAACTCGGTAAGCCTAAGTCTGGTCCTTTCATTTACTGGGAACGTTTCTGATGGGCCTTGGAGGGCTGTTGGTGACCAGGAGCGAGCAAGCAAGCAACGCCGTCACCAATACTGACTGTGCTGCAGTGACCAGTGGGCGTGGATCAAACAGCAACCGTGGCATGTTGGGCTCACCACCTCCTCCTATGCAGCTGACAGGGTCTGAGCCATGTGGCCCCTGTAGGGTTGCTAGTCTGAGCTTCGTAACCAGCAAGAGGGGTCGGGAGGCGGGGACATGGTGCGTGTGGGAGGGAGCAGCATCACCAGCGTTATAATGTCACTGCCAAGGAATACCCAGAAGCTAGGTTTTTTTTAAAAAAAAAATTATTTTATTAATTCAATTTATACCCTGCCCTCTCCGCGAGCAGGCTATGGCAGTAGCTCTAGGACTCACTGGAAACTCTATGGTTTTACCATAGAGTTTCCAGCAATTCCTAGAGCTACCACTGTCACTTCTGGGTATTCTCCAGGGGTGACGTCATTCCCCGGATGACACCAGTGAGTTTTTTAATTTTGGTGTAGAAGAGAGCCAGTTTGGTGTAGTGGTTAAGTGTGCGGACTCTAATCTGGGAGAACCGGGTTTGATTCCCCACTCCTCCACTTGCACCTGCTGATGTGACCTTGGGTCAGTCACAAGCTCTGGCACAGCTGTCCTTGAAAAAGAGCAGTTTGTGTCAGAGTTCTCTCAGCCCCACCCACCTCACAGGGTGTCTGTTGTGGGGAGGGGAAGGGAAAAGAGTTTGTAAGCCGCTCTGAGACTCCAAGTGAAGGGCGGGGTATAAACCCAATCTCTTCTTCTTCTTCTTCTTCCCTCCTGCTGCTCCAAGTAGTGGCAGGTTACCGGAACTTGGGGTGGGTGGCCCCCCCCTCATCGTGACTGGGGGCTTAGCAGCCCTACCCCCCCCATAATGCTGCCAGAGCTCAGCTTGCCCTGGGCTATTTGAACTTCCCAATCCATCCCCAATTCTTGTTTAACTTTCTAGAACTCTGAATACAGTTGATGCTAGTACCAAGACATTGGAGACCTTTTGTTTTGTTTTGTTTTTTAAATTCAGTGGCATCCACAATGAACGGGGGACAGACAGGAGAGTCCGGATAATGGATTTGTGCGATTTTTCTTCCATGCACACCCCTCTTTCTTCTTTCTTCTTTTTGCAGCACAATTTTGAAATCATAAATCTCCTTTCGAAGAGCAATTTCCCATCCTCTTTTCTGTGAGTTGCATTTCCCATTATCCCCTTTGAAACATGGAATGGGCTCCCACAAATCACCCTCGTTTCTCTGAAGACCCTTGCAAACTCGTTGTCTGAATGCCTGAATCGAGCCTTTGGCTTATTAGGTGGCGGGAAAAAAAATGCTTTGAACCTCTTATAAAGCCCCATCATCTGAAATAAGGTCAAAGCGGCTGCAAGGAATGGGTAGGTAGGTGATAGTTTTGTAGGTTAAAATGGCTTGTAAAAGCGTCGGGGAGGCTTTAAAGAAAATAATGGCATTACAAGTTTTGCAGAAGTGCAGTCGGTGAATAAAACATATAAAGGCTTGTTGTGAGGAAACGAAAGTATCTGAAGGAAGAATAATAATCATGATCCTAAGTGATTTCGACGTTTGGTAGAAAAAGCCTCAGAGGACTTTAGGAAAGAGCTGGGACTCTTATATTGCAGAAGATCAGCAGGTCTTCTTTTGTCCTTGTCTGTTTCTTTAAAATATTTATATTCCCACCATTCTCCTGGCCAGGCAGGTCACAGTGTCTTGGGTTGCCAACTTCCAGGTGGGGCCTGGAGATCTCCCAGAATGACAACTGATTGCCAGGCTTTAGATATCAGCTCCCTGGGAGAAGATAGACAAACAAATAAACAGAATAATCAGTCGCGTTGTACAAATCACACTAGAGACTACTGTCTTCTCATACAGTTCCGCTTACAACCAAAAGTAATACGCATAACAAATAGTTCTGCCACCATGCGTAAATGCCAACTGCACCGGTTGACTAGTGACCTAATAGTCCTCGAAAGTACATGTCTCTCTTAAGACTCATGTGGTCACCAGCTCATGGTGCAGAGAAGAGTTTCCAGAAGAAAGCATGCAATAGATGGCATGAGCTCAGGCCTAGCTGTAGTGCGAACCAAAGGAGCGGCAACGGCACGCCTAGGTTGCTTTGCCGTTTCTTAGGGCTTCCTCAGGCCGCTTTTCTCAACCCAGCTCTGGCAAGATTCAAAATGACACGAAGTCTACCAGTATGTTCCCAGTAGCTATAGATCAGGCTCAGATATCAGCTCCCTGGGAGAAGATATACGAACAAATAAACAGAATAATCTGTTTATTTGTTTGTATATCTCTCTGGGAGAAGATGACTGCTTAGGAAAGTGGAAACTAGTAAGAAGGAGGGAGGCTACAGAAAGAAGACCAATGAAATCACAAAGAAATCTGTAGTCAAAGCACGCTAAATAAATGCAACAATAATTATCTAGAAAGGTTGTTAGTTCAGCAGTTCGAGACCCGAGTGCTGCATGACGGAGTGAGCTCCCGTCTCTGGCCCCAGCTCCTGCCAACCTAGCAGTTTGAAAGCAAGAAACTGCAAGTAGGTAAATAGGTACCACTTTGGTGGGAAGGTAACAGCGTTCCGTGCGCCTCGGACTCTAGTCATGCCAGCCACATGACCACGGAAATGTCTTCAGGCAGCGCTGGCTCTTCGGCTTGGAAACGGAGATGAGCACTGCATCCCTAGAGTCGGATTCGACTGGCTTTCAAAGCAAGGGAAAGGGAAACCCTTACCTTTACACACACACACACACACACACACACACACACACACGTAGAATCACAAACGTCATAAAGAACAATTATCCAAAAGTGGGTGTAATATGCCATTGAGCCCACCCTGCAAATCTTCTCCAACGGAACTGACCGGGAGATCAGTCATGATTCTGAGAGCTCTCCAACCTCCACTTAGCGCGGTTGGCAACCGTATTCCCAACTACAGTTGGCAACCCTTTTGGCAAAATATTTTTAATGGCAACAGATTTTTAGTCCCTGAATAGGAAATTGGGATGTGTTCCCCTCACTGAAATCACACACACACAAAAGAAATTTTTGTATCTCTCCATGTTACATTTTTATCTCATCTTTCTCCATGGAGCTTGGGGAGGTGTATGTGATTCTCCCTTCCCCTTTCAGTCCACACAACAGCCCTGGGTGGTAGGTTAGGCTGAAGAAGCCTGAGTGGCTCAAGGCCAGCTAGCTTCACGGCCGGCATCTCCCAGAATCTAGCCCAGCACTCCACCACCTCCCCCTTTTTTAACCCTTGGATGTTTCTGAAGAATGGGTGAATGAACCTTTTCCATTTTTGCTCATGAGCAATTTCACGGTGTCAAAACATAATTTCAAGGGGACAAAATGTTCCACAAGAGAGAGAGCCAGTTTGGTGCAGTGGTTAAGAGCATAGACTCTAGTCTGGGAGAACCAGGTTTGATAGTGAGATATTGAAAAAAAAGGTATTTAGCAGAGATAATATAGCCCAGCAGAGCCTGACTAAAATAATTCAGACTGAGAGTCCGTGTGTGATTAAAATATAAAGTTTTTTACTAAATTCTAGCATGGGGAAGGGTAACTGGGATGAAAATAACAACAGAGCTAAATAGGCTACATCCTTACACTACAAAGACAAAACTAGAAGAGAGTTATGGCTTCTCTCTCTTCTTGTTCTTCAGAACAGCAAACAAAGACAGGAAGAGGAGCCATAAAATGCTAAAACACTTTGACACTCTCGTTCCAATCAAACTCCTAGATCAGGGAGAAAATTCTCCCTGATGTTGTACTCCTAAAACAACATTGGTTACATGAGAAACATGTGACTTCCTGTGAGCAACACAAACAAACATTTAACCCCAGATATACTGAGTGTTTTCAACTTGTAGTACCCAACAGTCAGTCATAAGTTCTCTCACAGCTGTTCTCTCAAGAGCAGTCCTTGAAAGAGCTCTCTCAGCCCCACCCACCTCCATACATTTTGATAAAAAAACATCCTTTATGCCGCTCAATCTGTAGTGTGAAAATATTTGTGAAACTCACCCCTTGAGTAGTTTGTCTTCTAAATTACGCTCTTCTTACCATACATTTTGATAAAAAAACATCCTTTATGCCGCTCAATCTGTAGTGTGAAAATATTTGTGAAACTCACCCCTTGAGTAGTTTGTCTTCTAAATTACGCAATACTCTGTGCATGCCGCTGTGACTTATACAAACTGTCATTTTTTCAAAAGCCCTATGTGGGAGCCGGTGATTGTCCCTGCAGAGAAAAGATAGTGTTGTTCATTAGAGAACTTTGTTAACTATTTGGTTCATGCTCCCCATCTCTCTGGCTTCATCACTGGTTGCCAAAGTTGCCCAGACCGTATCCCCAATTTAGGGCGATTCTGCATCTAGCATTCGCTCCACACTTTCTCAACTGGGAGGAAAAAGTGCAGCTCAAAACCACATTCAAACACCTCGGGGGCAATGCCATACGGACTGCAAAGTCACCCCTGAACGGCCATAAATCCAGGGCTATTTTTGGGCAGGAACGCACAGGAACGGAGTTCCGGCTGGCTCCCAAGTTGGCCACGCCCAGCAGGAACTCATTAGTATAAAAGGCCACACCCAACAGCAGAAACTCATTAGGATTGGCTACATTAGGGGTGTGTGGCCTAACATGCAAAGGAGTTCCTGCTACAAAAAAGGCCCTGGGTTTTGACAACAAACAAGGTAAACAGAATAACAAGCAAAAAGTGGGTGTGGCTGGATAACCACACCTCTGGTAACATGGGGGTGTGGCCTAATATGCTAATGAGCCACGCTGTCAGGGGTGTGTCCTAATGTGCTAATGAATTTCTGCTGTTGGGTGTGGCCTGTTATGCTAATGAGTTCCTGCTGGGCTTTTTCTACAAAAAGAGCCCTGCATAAATCTATGCAGAAGGTACCATAAAACTTGATGATCAAAGAAAGCAAAAGCGGCACGCAGCGTGGAGGGTGCCATAAAATCTGATGATCGAAGGAAGTGAAAGCAGCATGCAATGCAGAGGGGGATTTCATACAACGGGGAAAAGCCAATGCAGAATCATCCTTATTCTCCAAGTTACTGAATTGCTAAATATGCCCAGACTATATCCCGAATTTTTGTTTCTGCTCACACTTCCACACCCATCTAACTAGCCTCCAAAAGTCTGTGTCTTCTGATGGTTCTTTCACTTACTCAAAAGTTGGCAGTCTTCCTAGGACAACTGAGATATTTATTAGATTTCATCATCTTTTTTCTTTCTTTCTGTGCATGAGGGAAACAGAACTGACCTCATCCACCCGGCTTCCCCTTCTCATAGCCCCCTTCAAAAGGGGCTTTGTTGAAAGGTAATCTGATTTGCGGCATAATCGGCATGTTTACCGGTTGGGGAAATATCATCAAGTATTACTTTAAGATACTTAGGAGATGTGACACACTCTTGAGCAGAAGACACCACTCAGAATGTGAAAGTATTAGTCCCCTGGATTTGCTAATAGAAAAAACAAGCGGCAGTTTGATCAAGTCTGACACTGGGAGAGAGGTTTATTAAGGCAGCTGATCACACACACTGTTTTGGAGAGAGGGAAGGGTATTAGAGGAAGGAGGAAGATCATTAGCCGTAAGTGGAGGTGCGTTGCCATCTGCATACATAAATCATTCCCGCCAAACATGGAACACGGTATCTCCTTCTGTTGGGAGCAAGGGAAGGCTGTCCTGTAGCTGGCCAGGAGTGGCAGGGGAGGAGAGAAGCAATGGATGCAACCAGTGTTCCCTCTAAGCCAGTGGTGGCGAACCTATGGCACGGGTGCCAGAGGTGGCACTCAGAGCCCTCTCTGTGGGCATGCGTGCCATCGCCCCAGCCAGGCCCAGACCATCATTAAAGTGTCGAATTCTCTGCCAAATAATTTAAAGTAAATGAAAGCATTTGGGATTGCTTTTCTTTTACTTTGTTTGACTCATCTTAAGTTAACATATGAGTTGTTTTTTCTAAAGTAAAACCTCAGTATTCAGGTTAAATTGCGGTGTTGGCACTTTGCGATAAATAAGTGGGTTTTGGGTCGCAGTTTGGGCACTCGGTCTCTAAAAGGTTCGCCATCACTGCTTTAAGCTGAGTTAGTGTGAGTTAACTCACAGTTCTTCAGCCTCCAGCTCATAGATGTTTGTCTTAGCTCAGGAAGGATGGCTCCAGTCACACAGTGTTCCCTCTAAGCTGAGTTAGTGTGAGCTAGCTCACCGTTTTTTAGCCTCCAGCTCACACGTTTTTGTCTTAGCTCAGGAAGGAGGGCTCCAGAGCAAACTGATTTATGCAGCAGCCAAATCGCTCGCTCACCACTTTAATGCCAGCAGCTCACAAAGTAGAATTATTTGCTCACAAGACTCCGCAGCTTAGAGGGAGCAATGGATGCAACCAGTGTGGTGTAGCGGGCAGTGAACTGGAGTAGGATCTGGGTTCAAATCCCCAACTTGCCACGAAGCTCGCTGGGTGAACTTGGGCCAGTCATTTCTTTAAAAATGTGTATAGATAAACATGTAACAGAGCACTCTGACCCCAAATCTTACGTGGCAGAGCATTAGCCATGGAAGATCTGTGAGAGACAAAACTTTAAAGGGACTGCAGAAGACAGCCCGAAAAACAGCTGCACAGTAAGGAGGTGCTCCCTGCTGCACAGTTGTTTTTTTGGGCTGTCTTATGCAGTCCCTCTAAACTTTAAAGGGATTGCACAAGACAGCCCGAAACAGCTGACCGGCGGGGAGTGCCTCCCCACAGCTCAGCTATTTTTCAGGCTGTCTTCAGCTGTTTTTGTAGCTTTCATGGGGACCAGAAAACAGGGGTTTAAAGGGACTTTAAATCCTTGCTTTCAGCTCCATCCACAAACTGCCACAAAGTGCTTTAAAAGTTCATGGAAGTTTGCGATGGTAGACTCGTCATGAATTTTTGTTTGCAAACCACAAACAGGGCAAAATTCGTGACAATTTTTTTCTTCTTGGTTCAGTTCATGCTCATACCTAGTCATGTCTTATGGTTAGTATTCCCACTTGCTTGCCTATGGTAACTGCAGCTCACTGATTCTCAGCTGATTGGTAGATGGAATCTTGGGTCAAAGGGAAGCAGTAATCACCCTGGGAATAAAATTTAAAAACATGGCCTCCTCTGCTTCCAGGAAGTTCTGACCATAGACTTCTTAATGATTCCTACAGCTTCCTGAAAGTGACAAGGGTAGCTCTAGGACTCACCAGAAATGCTATGCTAATCTTACCGTAGAGCTTCTAGTGACTGCTAGAGCTAACTTGTCACTTCCAGGTAGCTATAGGAATCACCAGGTACCCTATAGTCCAAACTTCCAGAAAGTAGCTGAGGCCTTGTTTTCCTTTTTAATTTTTCTCCTGGGATTCTGCCCTTCCTGCTAGTTGCCAGGCACTGCCTGGCAGCCCTATTTATGATCCCTCAGGTGTTCACCAGACCCCTACCTACCCATTTGTAGCAGATGAATGATGTTTATTAAGTCCCTCATGGGGCACCATCCAGGGCAGGTTAGCTTTGCTGGCTAGCAAGTTGTGGAGGCCACTGGAAGCATCAGTGGCAGACATCCACCCAACCTCATCTTCAGATCCTTCAAGGAGAGCTTGCCCATAACCTCTCTCTGGCAGCAGTTTTTCTTGCATAGTTAGGGAATCCCCCAAGGCCAAGCCCCAAATGATATCCCTGGCAGCATAAACCAGAGCTAGGGTTGCCGGGTACTTCCTAGCCAGCAGCAGGGGATGGGAGAGGTAGGGTTGCCAGATCCAGGTTGGGAAAGTCCTGGAGATTTGGGGAAGGAGCCTGGGGAGGACAGGGACCTCAGTGGGGTACAATGCCATAGAGCATCCAGTTTGGCATAGTGGTTAGGAGTGCGGACTCTAAACTGGGAGAACTGGGTTTGATTCCCCAGTCCTCCACATTCAGCTGCTGGTGTGACAAGTTCTTTCAGAGGTGTTCCCTCACAAGCAGTTCTCAAGAGAGCTCTCTCAGCCACACCTATTCACAGGGTGTCTGTTGTGGGAAGGGGGAGGGAAAGGAGATTGTAAGCCACTCTGAGACTCCTTTGGGTAGTAAATCCACTGTCGTCTCCTCCTCCTCCTCCTCCAGTGGAATGGATCTCTGTAGTCTGGAGACGAGCTGTAATTTCAGAGGATCCCCAGGTCCCACTTGGAGGATGGCATCCCTAAACCAGATGCTTCTGGTCCTGTCCTCAGAGTGGCATGTGTGAATATTTATTTATTTATTTATTATTTATTCTTTGGATTTGTATCCCGCCCTCCCCGAAGGCTCAGGGTGGCTAACAAGGGCAAATGCCAGATTATAACAATAAGACAATATAAGTACAGTTAATACAAAATACTACAGTTAATTAAAATTAGTAAAGTAATAAAATATCGGTGCTCCAATACTCCCTCCGAATCATAAAACCAAGGTGGTGTTCTGAAGGTGTTACAGCTGAACCACATCAGCAGCATATGTCCCCACAACCCTGTCGTCCACTAGGGACGTCCCGCACCCCCAATGATACCCGCACCAGCAGTGGTAGAGTGCGGTGATGGAAAGGCGTTGATGGCACAGTGGTGGCTGCGGCTCCTACTCGAAAGCCTGGCGGAAGAGCTCCGTTTTACAGGCCCTGCGGAACTGTACAAGGTCCCGCAGGGCCCGGATCTCTTCTGGGAGCTCATTCCACCAGGTAGGAGCCGCCACCGAAAACGCCCTGGCCCTGGTCACGGCACGTTTGATGGTCTTGGGGCCTGGAATATCCAGGAGGTTTTGGCCCCAAGACCATCAAATTGTTTCCCCCTTGTTCCTTCTGACACTTGATGGAATATTTATAAAGGGTAAACTGATTCACTCTTAATCTACGTTTCCCTGCCTAAACATAACCGTCTCCACCCCCAGCCTTTTCTCTAAACCATTTATCATCCCCCCCCACTGTCTCCACAGAAGCCTTTGCAAATTGTCAACAACTTTTAACTGTTGGGGGAAAAAACTTATTAAAGGAGTCCAGATGCACCTTCAGGACTAACGGTGATGAGTTTATTGAAGGAGCACACACCTCTGTAGGCGAAAATTCGAGTCCTGAGCTGGTAGTAGGTCTATGGCATACTCCCTGATCTGGATAGCCCAGGCTAGCCTGATCTCATCAGATCTTAGAAGCTAAGTAAGGTCATCCCTGGTCCGTATTTGGATGGGAGACCTCCAAGGAATACCAGGATCATGACGTGGAGGCAGGCAATGGCAAGCCACCTCCAAACATCTCTTGGTTTGAAAACCCTACAAGGTTGCCATAAGTCAGCTGTGACTTGTTAGCACTTTTCACTGCCACCATGTTTATACTCCGTCTCCCACGAACTTTAAAAGGGCAGTTTCCCATACTGTGAACCCATACTTATACTGTGTCTACCAAGGCGAATATTGCCTTGTCTATCTGATAGCAGCTTTCCAGGATCTCAGGCAAAAGTCTTTCACGTTATCCACTACCAGGTCCTCATATGTGTGGCTAAACGTATGTTAGCAAATTTGAGATACAAAATCAGGAATGCTTCTCCTGGATTTTATCATTATTTTAAGCTCTGGTTTTTAGTTGTTTTGGTGCTGGTTTTCATGGCTTTTAAAATGAGATTTTAATCCACATGTTTTAATTTGGCAGCTATCTTGGTGGCCCCGTGAAGGAGGGGTAAAAGTCTTGTTACTAAATAGATATTAATAAATGTCACATGTCAAGGAATTTCATGTTTGGGCCCTGGGTGACAGTCATTTTTTTAAAGTGATTCTGTTCTATGGTCCCTTGCTCTGAAATGCCACTAAATGCAGTGTTCTACAGAACGTCTTATTAATGCTGAATTCTGGAGCAGCACTCGGAAGTGACGTCACATCCCCTGAAATGCAATTTCCAGGCACCAACCTGAAAATCTCCTGACATTTGCTGTTGTAGGGCTGGCGACCCTATTTTAGTAACGTATCACTGTAAATTTTGAGTCTGGTTATTGTGAATATGTCTATCCTATGGGCTTAGCCTAAAGTGGTACGTCCGGGGAGCCAGCGACTACATTAAAACAAATAGTGATGTTTCTTGAGGATTGTAGGGATGCTCAAGCAACCCCTGGTTAATCTCATGTCTTGTTTGCAGTTTGTGACCAGGAGATGGACCTGATTTTTTGACAATCAGTTTGATGCTTCATCGATCTTTTCTTAAGTGTTTGG
Organism: Gekko japonicus; assembly: GCF_001447785.1. Taxonomy (NCBI): domain Eukaryota; kingdom Metazoa; phylum Chordata; class Lepidosauria; order Squamata; family Gekkonidae; genus Gekko; species Gekko japonicus. The sequence continues at coordinate 474,014 of NW_015162506.1, forward strand.
CAGCTTTTGAGTAGCATGCACTTGCAGAGGGTGAAGAAGCTGAAAAGGGTTTGGAACTGCAGAGATTGTAAGAAGTCGCACAAGGATTTGACTGTGAGAGCCAGTTTAGATGTTGGATAATAAGATCTGTTGCTTTGATACTAGCCGTACCTCCTGTGTGCTTGCTTCTTTGCCTCCTGTCACCTGTACTTTTAATATGCAGATTACTACAAGGAGCTGCGGTGGCTCAAGTGGTTAAGACGCTGAACTGCAGGCTGTGGAAGGTTGGTAGTTCAGCAGTTCGAGACCCGGGTGCCGCATGACGGAGTGAGCTCCCGTCTCTAGTTCCAGCTCCTGCCAACCTAGCAGTTCGAAAGCAAGAAATTGCAAGTATATAAATAGGTACCACTTCAGTGGGAAGGTAACAGCGTTCCATGCGCCTTGGTGTTTAGTCATGCCGGCCACATGACCACAGAAACTTCTTCGGACAGTGCTGGCTCTTCGGCTTTGAAACGGAGATGAGCACCGCAACCCTAGAGTCGGACTCGACTGGCTTTCCAGCAAGGGAACCTTTACCTTTACCTTTACAAGGACAAAATTAAATCCATTGCTCTGTCTTCAGATGCCTGGCATGAGCTTTATAGTCGTCACTGAAGAGGGAGTGTGAAATAAAGTATTTTCCACCCTTCCTCTAATAGTTCTGAGTCCATACATATAAAGACTACGTGAATTAGGAATGGCTTAAAAGCTGCTAAAATCTGTCACAGCAGTCTCTAAGTTACGGGTGCCAACCTCCAGGTGGGGCCTGGAGTTCTCTCAGAATTACAACTGGTCTCCTCAGACTATACAGAGATAAGTTGCCCTGGAGGTTAAAGGCAGCTACCAAGGGTGGACTCTATGGCATCAAATCTTCCTGAATTCCCTCCCCTCCCCAAACCCTACCTTCCTAGGCTCCACCCCCCCCAAATCTCCAGGAATTTCCCAACCCAAAGTTGGAACTCTTACTGTAAGCCTTATTCCAGACCAAATAAAACTCACGGGGTCTTAGCACATGTCCACAAATTGTCAGTTCCGAGCACTATTGCATATAAGGGAATGCCTCTAAATTACAAATTCTATTGCTTTCTGCTGAAATGTTTTATTAGAGAAGGTACCGGAGGAATTCTTTTTAACTCATCATAAAGCAAAAGGTTGTGAACTGGGGAGTCCAATGGCGTATTACTTGTTAGGCAGGAGACTAAAGTGAAAGGACGGTGAACCACATGTGGAGGACAAATGAACAAACAGGTGAGAGGGTGAACAAAATCTCCCCTGGCAGCCAAAGAGTGCCGATGACCAAGGTCGGGTGGCGTAGGAAGGGCAGACCAACAATGTGACAGGAGCCAATTCAAAAATAAATCTACCATTTGAAGAAGAATTGACCTTCCTGAGGGGAAGAGATACTTTTGAATGAACAGCCCTCGCGATCTCCTTCACGCTGACAGAAAGTGATATTTAAGGACACTGGAAAAAGAGTGAAAACAGAGGTGTTTCAGGGCATATGAAGTTGGTGGTTTGGGGTGTATTTTAAAGGAAATTTTATCTGAATGCTTAAGGACACTAAGGACCGGAAAGGACAACCGCAGAAAACAATCTCTTTCACTGCAGGGGGGGGGGCGTTGCTTAAACAGTGGGGAAAATTTACCTCATGGAGAGGTGAGCAACCTTCTAATCTGAGGAAACCTTTTGTGGTCAGGAATCACTGGAGGGTTCTTTTTGTGCCTGAACATTTTTAAAACAGCTGTTTAATTATATTTCCCCCCACACTTTATCAGCTTTCAGAGTTAAGTTGGGCTCAAATATCTGAATAGATGACCCCCACTTTTTCTTTACATTGTAGGTGGATAGGATCCTTCTGGATCTTGTGTGGAGCCCAGCGGAGTCTCAGCTACCAAATACCCCTCCAACCCTCAACTGTAGGCGAAGTGTGTTGAGCATTATTCTAATTACTATGGGGTAAATGGAGCTGCGGTGGCTCAAGTGGTTAAGACGCTGAACTGCAGGCTGTGGAAGGTCGGTAGTTCAGCAGTTCGAGACCTGAGTGTGCCACATGACGGAGTGAGCTCCCGTCTCTAGTTCCAGCTCCTGCCAACCTAGCAGTTCAAAAGCAAGAAATTGCAAGTAGATAAATAGGTACCACTTCGGTGGGAAGGTAACAGCGTTCCGTGCGCCTTGGTGTTTAGTCATGCCGGCCACATGACCACGGAAACGTCTTCGGACAGCGCTGGCACTTCGGCTTTGAAACGGAGATGAGCACCGCAACCCTAGAGTCGGATTCGACTGGCTTTCGAGCAAGGGAACCTTTACCTTTACCTTTTACATGGAGACAGA
>NW_015162506.1:476835-486830 GCF_001447785.1 Gekko japonicus
GGAGACTGGGTGGGTTGGGACCAGTGTTCCCTCTAAGCCGAGTTGGTGTGAGCTAGCTCACAGTTCTTTAGCCTCCAGCTCACACATTTTTGTCTTAGCTCAGGAAGGATGTCTCCAGAGCAAACTAATTCATGCAGCAGCCAAATCACTCGCTCACAACTTTAATGCCAGTAGCTCACAAAGTAGATTTTTTGCTCACACCACTCCACAGCTTAGAGGGAACATTGCTTGGGACCTACCCAAATGGTACATCTGCCAGGTAGGGCAAAGTGGGCATCCTCCCACCAATCACCTCTGCCCCCTCAGTGCCACTCCTTAGGGTGATGGGAGAAAAGGGGGTGGGGTGAGAGAAAAATGGCATCCATCAATGTTGCAATGTTACTTCCAGTGGAAATGACATCACAGCATCGTGGGATGTTCTAGGATTCACTCAAAACTCTATAGTAAAAACCATAGAGTTTTGGGTGAGTCTTAGAGCATCCCACATTCCCACTCCATGGTAAAAACAATAGTTTGGGGTAAATCCTAGCGCACCCCCATGATCCCACTCTATGGTTAAAACCATAGAGTTTTGGGTGAATCCTAGAGCATCCCACAATGCAGTGATGCCATTTCTGGTTATGCAGTTCGAAGCAACATTGTGGCATTGACGGATGCCACCCCCCATTTTTCTCCCCCCCCATCCTATGGAGTGGCACTGAATGGGCAGAGGCAATTGGCGGGATGATGCCCACTTCAGCCCACCTGGCAGACGTACATTTGTGTCTCTTGTCACTGAGATGTAGCAGATCCTTCAGTCCCAAAGAACTGGTGTAATAGCTTGGCTGATGGGTTGTCCACATGAGCACTGTTAGGAGTAGCCAGTGTCGGCTGCTTTAGCAGGAAGGTGTAAAACTTCCACAATGGACAATTATACAGTAACAGGCCCATGGGGGATGTTTCTTCCTGACCCCAGCAGTTAGTGCTTGGCTTCTGTCTCAAAACATGGAGGTTTAATATGCCTCATAAAATCGTTATCCTACCTAATGTATCCCAGAGCGCTTTTACACACTGAAGTACTAGCCCATCACATTGTATAGTCTTACCTTTGCAATCAGTTCTATTTAGGGAGCCTGGTCGATCCCCAGCATGGTGCCCACGGGTGCCCACTAATGAGTTTCCTGATGCCCACTTCCTGCTTTCTCCAATTCTGGCTTTCTTCCACCTCCTTGTAACAGAAGGTGCTTTGGAAGATCCCAGGAGACCTCACCTATGTTCCTCCACTGGGAACATCACAGAAGGATACTTGGCTTGCAGCTTCCTAACATTTTTGGAGTGGTCCCAGTCCCCAGGACAGGCGTTTGTGGTTACTTATGTCCTCCTGCCACGGCAGCCATTTTGTGGTGGTACCTATCCCCTGTTCTCAAAATTTCCATAGGCTCGACAAAGTTGGGGACCGACGAGTCTGGTTGATCACAAGCTAAGCATGAGCCTGCAGTGCGATGTGACTGCAAAGAAAGCTAATGCAATCTTAGGATGCATTCACAGAAGCATTGAACCCAGATCACGGGAGGTGGTAGTTTCGCTCTGTTCTGTCATGTAAAAGATGGAGTGGATCTATTCTCTCTTGCTCCGGATTGCAAGACTAGAGCTAATGGGTGGAAATTACAAGGGAGTCGTTACAGGCTAAATATCAGGAGAAACTTCCTAACTGTAAGAGTAACTCTAACATTCTATGATTTAGTGAAAGTCAGATCTGTGGGTTGTGTGAACCCCTCGGCCAAATTCTGTGACCTCACAGTGAGTAGAATATCATGGTGAATAACTTGTACTATGTATGCAAGTTTCTTTTAAGTATTTGATATGCTTGTGAGGCAAGTGAGATACGTAAGCTATGGCAAGGTAGTAGAGGGAGTTACAGAACTTTGATTGGTTGTCCTACTGGTTAGAGAGCCAGTGTTCTATAGTAGTTAAGAGCAGTGGACTCTAATCTGAAGAACTGGGTTTCATTCCCTACTTCTCCAGATGATGCCTGCTAGGTGACCTTGGGCCAGTCACAGTTCTCTCAGAACTCTCTTGGCCCCACCTACCTCACAACGTGCCTGTTGTAGGGAGAGGAAGGGAAGGTGATTGTAAGCCGCTTTAAGACTCCTTAGGATAGAGAAAAGCAGCAGACTCTAATCTGGAGAACTGGGCTCAATTCCCAACTCCTCTTCCACATGAAGCCTGCTGGGTGATCTTGGGCCAGTCACAGTTCTCTCAGAACTCTCTTGGCCCCACCTACCTCACAACGTGCCTGTTGTAGGGAGAGGAAGGGAAGGTGATTGTAAGCTGCTTAAGGCAAAGAAAGGTAAAGGTTTCCTTTGCTTGAAAGCCAGTCGAATCCAACTCTAGGGGGGGCAGTGCTCATCTCTATTTCCAAGCTGAAGAGCCAGCACTGTCTGAAGATGTTTCCGTGGTCACATGGCCGGCATGACTAGATGCCAAGGTGCATGGAACACTGTTATCTTCCTACTGAAATGGTACCTATTTATCTACTTCCAATGTCTTGCTTTTGAACTGCTAGGATGGCAGGCGCTGGGACTGGAGACAGAAGCTCGCTCCGTCACGCGGCACTCGGGTCTCGAACTGCCAAACTACAGACCTTCCGGTCTGAAGTTCATCATCTTAACCACTGAGCCACCGCAGCCCATAAGGCAAAGCCACGTCTAAAAACCCACTCTTCTTCTTCTTCCTCAAGTCAGACGGGCTACTCTGCTATTCTGTTGTGTGGAGAGGAAGAGCTGGGCAGTGACTGGTCGCAGCCAGGTGATTGGCAAGGACGCGAGGATCTTCTCTAGCTGAGATTCCAGTTTCCAGCAAAGGCTTCCTCTTTCCTTTGTAACGAGCTGCAGGCTGTGGAAAGCTGGGCTGGGAATTGGCTCCCACAGGCGTTCTCTTAACAAGGTTAATTCAACCAATGGAAAGAAACGGGAGCACCCTCTGCTGCCAGGCACGAGGGTGTCCAAAACCCCATTGGCACAATGAAGCGCTGCACCCCCAGGGAAGACCGCCTCCGAACTTTGCTAGCAAAAAGCACAGGTACCACCCTTGTCGCTGCTACACATGCTGCCGATGCTCCCTCTAAATTGTGGAGTCTTTTGAGCAAAAATCCTACTTTGTGAGCTCCTGGCATTAAAGTTGTGACCGAGCAATTTGACTTTTGCATAAATTAGCTTGCTCTGGAGCCGTCCTTCCTGAGCTAAGACGGAAATCTGTGAGCCGGAGGCTAAAGAACTGTGAGCTAGCTCACCCTAACTCAGCTTAGAGGGGACACTGCATGCCGCTTGCTTCATCACACAATGTGCTCCTGCTTCTTGGTTTTGAAAGCTTCAGGGTCTACAGGAGATTTGTGTTGAGAAGTGAAATCCTCTCTATATCCACCCAGGAATTATCATAAGACATTTAGACTGAAATGATTTGGGGGGGTGGACCTTGAGGAGGGTGGGGTTTGGAGAGCAGATTTTATACTTACTTTGCTTTACAATAAACACAGTTATCAGGTTCCTGTATATGATACATGCCTATGATATATCTCAGCTTGAGAAGTCGGTGAGATGAGCACACTATATATAGCAAGGCATCAACTCCACATTCAGTGACATTCAGTGTTCTTGATATGAGGACCGCCACATTTTCATTCTGCTGTTAGCCTTACAAGGGAGTTGGCGAGGTGGAACAACACTCACTTTTCATGCATCTTGAAACCTGGTTTGTGCCAAACACCACTTGTATACAAGAAACTGCCATTTACGGAGTCAGACCACTAGGTCTAGCAAGGTCTATGACTAGGTCTATCATATGGAATTCACTGCTGCAAGAAGCGGCGGCAGCTATAAGCATAGGCAGCTTCAAGAGGGGATTGGATGAACATATGGAGCAGAGGTCCATCAGTGGCTATTAGCCACAAGGGATAGATGGAGCACTATGTCTGGGGCAGTGATGCTCTGTATTCTTGGTGCTTGAGGGGCAACAGTGGGAGGGCTTCTTGAGTTCTGACTCTGCTAGGTTTTGGCCACTGTGTGACACAGAGTGTTGGACTGGATGGGCCATTGGCCTGATCCAACATGTCTTGTCTTCTGTTCTTATGCCTGGGGTTGTGTTGCTCTGTATTCTTGGTGCTTGGGGGGCAACAGTGGGAGGGCTTCTTGAGTTCTGACTCTGCTAGGTTTTGGCCACTGTGTGACATGGAGTGTTAGACTGAATGGGCCGTTGGCCTGATCCAACATGGCTTCTCTTATGCTGTTTATGTTCTTAAGGTCAGTTGTATCTTCTGTGACTGGTAGCAGCTCTTCACGGTCTCAGCCAGAGGTCTTTCCCATCATCCACTACTGTATTCTTGTAAGTGCAAATGGTGGAGATTGACCCTGGGACTTTCTGTGTGCAAAGCAGATACTATACCACTATGCCATGGCCCCTGCACTGTTGAGTCCATCATCTATTCCATTTTAAGACTCTGCAGCCTGCAGTCCCTGTGATTCTTCCTCGTGCCCTGTAGCATCTTTGCTTTCTTCCTCCCTCTTTGCAGTCTTCAAATATTTGAAGGGCTGTCATGTAGAAGATGGAGCAGAGCCAGTTTGGTGTAGTGGTTAAGTGTGCGGACTCTAATCTGGGAGAACCGGGTTTGATTCCCCACTCCTCCACTTGCACCTGCTGATGTGACCTTGGGTCAGTCGCAAGCTCTGGCACAGCTGTCCTTGAAAAAGAGCAGTTTGTGTCAGAGTTCTCTCAGCCCCACCCACCTCACAGGGTGTCTGTTGTGGGGAGGGGAAGGGAAAGGAGTTTGTAAGCCGCTCTGAGACTCCCAAGTGAAGGGCGGGGTATAAATCCAATCTCTTCTTCTCTTCTTCTTCTATTCTCTCTTGCTCCGGATTGCAAGACTAGATCTAACCGGTGGAAATTACAAGGGAATCGATACCCGCTAAATATTAGGAGAAACTTCCTAATGGTAAGAATGGTTGAGCCAGTTTGGTGTAGTGGTTAAGTGCGCAGACTCAAATCTGGGAGAGCCGGGTTTGATTCCCCACTCCTCCGCTCTCACCTGGCTCGATGACCTTGGGCAAGCCGTAGTTCTGATAAGAGCTGTTCTTGGAAAAGAGCAGTTTCTCTCAGAGCTCTCTCAGCCCCACCTACCTCACAGGGTGTCTGTTGTGGGGAGGGGAAGGGAAAAGGAGTTTGTAAGCTGCTCTGAGACACCTTTGGGGAGTGAAGTGCAGGGTATAAATCCAATCTCTACTTTTTCTTCTCTTCTTGAGCAGTGGAACAGACTGCTTTGGAGGTGGTGGATGCTCCTTCGTTGGACGTTTTCAAGCGGAGGCTGGATGACCATCTTTTGGGTATGTTGTAGAGCTATCTTTCAGCCGTGCTCCTGCAGAGTGCAGGGGTTGGACTAGATGACCTGCAAGGTCCCTTATTCTTTTTTTTTGGTAAACAAACTTTTTATTTTCAATAGGAACTTAACATCCAACAATATTCATTTTCATTTTCCGTTTGTTTACCCCGTTCCCCTTACCTCCCCTTCCTCCCGTGGCTTCCCGCAATGCTTCCACCCTTCCACCCACATTGTAATACATCATCAGTTATATCATTCTTCTTATTGCTACTATTTCCAGATAACATCAATTTCCTAATATTGTTCTAAACATATTAAATTTTGTTTTACATCCCAGTTCTTTTCCAGATATTTTTTAAAGTCACTCCATTCTTCTAAAAATATGTCGTCTTCCTTATTACTCAGTTTTTTTGTAATTTTATCCATTTCAGCCATGAACAGAACTTTTTGTATCCAGTCTTCGATCTCTGGTACTTTTTCATTTTTCCAAAATTGTGCATAAATCATTCTTGCTGTTGTTATTAAGTACCAGAGTAAAGTTTTTTTCGTCGTGTTGACTTCTTCCATTTTAAGTCCCAAAAGCAGAATTTCAGGCGCTTTTTTAAAAGAGCATTTCAGTATCTTTTGCATTTCACTGTGGACCTTTGTCCACTAGTCCACAGCTTTTTCACATGTCCACCACATGTGATAAAATGAGCCCTCATGTTTTTTACACTTCCAACATTTGTTTGACATATTCTGGTTCATATTTGCAATTTTCTTTGGGGTCATGTACCACCTATACATCATTTTATAACAGTTTTCTTTAACATTGGTACAGCCCGATATTTTAATAGAGTTTTTCCACAAATATTCCCAGGTTTCAATATCAATTTCTTTGTTCATATTAATAGCCCATTTTATCATCTGCTCTTTTACTGTTTCCTCCTCTGTATACCATTTTAACAACACCTTGTACATTCTAGAGATATTTTTTCCCCCTCTACTCTCCCAAACATTTTCCATTTCATTTTTTTCCTCTCTAAAACCATAGTTTCTTTTATCTGATCTAAAAAGATCATAAATTTGCATATATTTCAACCACTCATATTCATATTCAATTTCATTCTGCTTTTTCATTACCCATTCTGTTCCCTCTTTTTTAATTAAGTTTTTATATGGCAACCAATCTTTGTCTCTACGTCTTGAGTAAGATATTAGTACTTCTACTGGTACAATCCACAACGGTCTTACATCACGAAAGTATTTTTTATATCTCATCCATACCACAAATAAAGCCTTTCTTATCACATGAAGCTTAAAAAAGCTGTCCATTTTTACCTTGTCATACCATAAATATGCATGCCAACCAAATCTACAATCATGGCCCTCTAACCCCAGTAGTTTATCATTCTCTAATTTCACCCATTGTTCCATCCAGGTTAGACAGACCGCTTCATAATATAGTCTAAGATTTGGTAGTTGCAATCCTCCTCTTTCCTTGGCATCACAGAGTATTTTCATCTTAATTCTCGGTTTCTTGCCTGCCCAAACAAACTTTGATAACTCTTGTTGCCACTTCAGTAGCACATCCGTCTTGTTGAGTATTGGTATTGTTTGGAACAGGAACATCAAACGTGGTAGGACATTCATTTTTATAACTGATATTCTTCCCATCAATGATAAGTTCATTTTGTCCCATTTCTTAAGGTCTTGAGTTAACTTAGTCCATAATTTCTCATAATTGTTCTTATATAAGTCTATGTTCCTTGCAGTTAACTCAATGCCTAAATATTTAGTCTTTTTGACTACTTCGCATTGTACCAGGTCTTGTAGCTCCACTTGTTTTTGCTTTACAATATTTTTACAAATAAGCTTCGTTTTACTTTTGTTCACATAAAATCCGGCCAATTCTCCAAAGTCCTTTATTTTTTGGAATAGTAACGGTAATTCTTCTATCGGGTTTTCCACAATAAACATTACATCATCCGCAAATGCTCGATATTTATATTTAAATCCCTTGTGCGTCAACCCTTTTATTTCTTGGTCTTGTTGTATTTTCTGTAACAATATCTCCAACACCCAGATGAACAATAATGGTGACAAGGGACAACCCTGCCTCGTACCTTTTTGTACCTTGAAGCTATCTGTCAGTTCTTTATTCACGTTCAATTTTGCTTTTTGTTCAGAATAGATAGCTTCAATACAATTTCTAGGTCCCTTCCAACTCTAATATTCTACGATTCTATTCTTTTCCCTCCCTTGTTTTTTGGTACTAAACATCCAGCCCACTACAGAGTTCCAGAGAACTTAAAAACTAGCTAGCTGTTTTGTGATAGTTTGGCTCATCCTAAAAATAACATATTACACTGGGTTTTTTTTGGGGGGGGATCCTTTAAACCTATCTATTTTGCACTCTGCCCCCCTCTTGCCTTTAGCCTCGAGCAGGCCTCTGGAGGGGCAGCGTCTGCAGTTTCTTAATAAGCACTTTACGAGAAAACAAGTAACTTTGCAGTAAGCAAGTACAGTGAAGCCAAGAGAGAACTAGTTATTTTCACAAAGCTGTGAAATCTAAAAGGCCGTTTAAATGATGGCCCTGTCTTGACTAGGGTTGCCAAGTGCCTGGCGGGGCCTGGACTGGAGATCCCCTGGGATTACAACTCGTCTACAGACCACAGAGATCAGTTCCCCTGGAGGAAATGGCTGCTTTGGAGGGTGGAGTCTATGGCGTTGTACCCTGCTGAGGTCCCTCCTGTCTGCAAACTTCATCCTCCCCCAGGCTCCACCCCTAGAATCTCCAGGAATTTCCCAGTCCAGAGTTGGTAACCCTGCTCTTGGCCACAGTTCACTTTAGTGCCTGACATAGTGGGTGGTAGTCTACTTTCCACCCGGTTTGGTGTAGCGTTGGACTGGATGGGCCATTGGCCTGATCCAACATGGCTTCTTATACCTGGAGCAGTGATGCTCTGAATTCTTGGTGCTGTGAGGGGGGCAACAGTGGGAAGGCTTCCGGAGTTCTGGCCCTGCTGGTGGACCTCCTGATGGCACCTGGGTTTTGGCTACAGATACGTGAACCACACTTTCTCAACGATGGACTAAATCATTTAAACCAAGCACTTCAAGCAAATGGCTACTCCAGGAATGAAATCAGAGGAGCGGTTAAACCAAAGGTAAAACAAAGAACTGAGGAAAAACAGTCTCGCACAGGAACAGTGTTCTTGCTATGTATCAAAGGAATCACTGATCAGATGGGAAAACTTATGAAAAAAACACAACCTACAAACAGTATTCAGACCCACCAGAAAAATACAACAGATGCTATGATCGGCAAAAGACAGAAGAGACCCCCTCACTTCTGCAGGAGTATACTGCATACCCTGCAGTTGTGGACAGGTTTACATCGGGACCACACAGCATAGCATCCAGACAAGGATAAAAGAAGGACACTGCAGACCTGGCCAACCTGAAAAATCAGCAGTGGCTGAAGATAGTCTGACTCAAACAGGACACAGAATCTTATTTCAAGACACTGAAATGCTGGACAACACATCCAATTGCCATGTCAGATTACACAGGGAAGCCATTGAAATTCAGAAACATAAACACAATTTCAACAGGAAAGAAGAGAGTTTAAAAATGAATAGGGCATGGTTTCCTGTCCTGAAAAACACAAAATGTTCTACATCTTATAACAGCACTACAGATAAGATTAGAGTTTCAACAGCCAATCCATGTGCAAAAGAACCTCCTCAGGAAAGCTCCTCCATTAGCATGTCACAGCCTGGGGAACTCCTACAGGATAATGACTCAGCCCTGCCCCACCTTCCTGAGTAGATATAAATTACCTGCCCACCATTTTTCTTCTCACCTTGATACAGAGAGTACTCCATCTTTCTGTTTTATACCTCTGAGGATGCCAGTCACAGCTGCTGGCGAAACGTCAGGTCCTACAATGCCAAGACCATAGCCATACAGCCCGGAAAATCTACAACAACTAAAGAACTCTGGCCGTGAAAGCCTTCGACAACAAAGTTTGTCTTCAACAAAACCTGAATGTCTGTATGCTTGCATGTACACACACATCCAATATAACCAGAGCCAGTGTGGTGTAGTGCATAAGGGGTTTGCCCCTAGTTGGAGAGATTCAGTTTGGCTGACCATCTCACTATGGCTCACTATGCCCCTCCTCTGATGGAGACTCTGGAGCAGGCCCGTAGTCACAGTGGGGCCCCACGACTTCCCATCCAGCCCAGGGCCCCCAAGCGGCGACAGGTGCAGGGAACGAGCCGGGTATTCCTTTCATTCAATTAGCCAGTGCCCCCTAAGAAATTTAAATGCCCCATGACTTAAAAAATCCTGGCTACGGGCCTGCTCCGGAGACCTGCCGCTGCTCAGAGCTCAGCATTCTAAGTTCGATGGACCAATAGTCTGACTCAACAGACTATTAAAATTAATATCTTATGTAACATTTATTTTATTTTATTTTATTTATTTATTCGATTTACTATCCCGCCCTAACCCCTGGGGGTCTCTGGGCGGCTTACAGAGGGTGCTAATCACATTTTTACAGAATCTAACCTAGGGCCACAGACATATAGGGGTGGTGACTACCCTACCAGGCACCCTTTTTCTTGCGGCGGATCTTCGGTCGTTGTCTTGTTCTTTT
>NW_015162506.1:487271-515270 GCF_001447785.1 Gekko japonicus
GTTTGAGTATGTCTTCAACGCTTTGAAATAAATTTTGCTTTTCTTGAAAACGTGGATTTATTCTCGATGCTTGGGGATCCAACACCCCCTCACTTCTGCAGGAGTATACTGCATACCCTGCAGTTGTGGACAGGTTTACATCGGGGCCACACAGCATAGCATCCAGACAAGGATAAAAGAAGGACACTGCAGACCTGGCCAACCTGAAAAATCAGCAGTGGCTGAAGATAGTCTGACTCAAACAGGACACAGAATCTTATTTCAAGACACTGAAATGCTGGACAACACATCCAATTGCCATGTCAGATTACACAGGGAAGCCATTGAAATTCAGAAACATAAACACAATTTCAACAGGAAAGAAGAGAGTTTAAAAATGAATAGGGCATGGTTTCCTGTCCTGAAAAACACAAAATGTTCTACATCTTATAACAGCACTACAGATAAGATTAGAGTTTCAACAGCCAATCCATGTGCAAAAGAACCTCCTCAGGAAAGCTCCTCCATTAGCATGTCACAGCCTGGGGAACTCCTACAGGATAATGACTCAGCCCTGCCCCACCTTCCTGAGTAGATATAAATTACCTGCCCACCATTTTTCTTCTCACCTTGATACAGAGAGTACTCCATCTTTCTGTTTTATACCTCTGAGGATGCCAGTCACAGCTGCTGGCGAAACGTCAGGTCCTACAATGCCAAGACCATAGCCATACAGCCCGGAAAATCTACAACAACTAAAGAACTCTGGCCGTGAAAGCCTTCGACAACAAAGTTTGTCTTCAACAAAACCTGAATGTCTGTATGCTTGCATGTACACACACATCCAATATAACCAGAGCCAGTGTGGTGTAGTGCATAAGGGGTTTGCCCCTAGTTGGAGAGATTCAGTTTGGCTGACCATCTCACTATGGCTCACTATGCCCCTCCTCTGATGGAGACTCTGGAGCAGGCCCGTAGTCACAGTGGGGCCCCACGACTTCCCATCCAGCTCAGGGCCCCCAAGCGGCGACAGGTGCAGGGAACGAGCCGGGTATTCCTTTCATTCAATTAGCCAGTGCCCCCTAAGAAATTTAAATGCCCCATGACTTAAAAAATCCTGGCTACGGGCCTGCTCCGGAGACCTGCCGCTGCTCAGAGCTCAGCATTCTGAGTTCGATGGACCAATAGTCTGACTCAACAGACTATTAAAATTAATATCTTATGTAACATTTATTTTATTTTATTTTATTTATTTATTCGATTTACTATCCCGCCCTAACCCCTGGGGGTCTCTGGGCGGCTTACAGAGGGTGCTAATCACATTTTTACAGAATCTAACCTAGGGCCACAGACATATAGGGGTGGTGACTACCCTACCAGGCCCCCTTTTTCCGTTTATGTTTCCGCTAAAAACATTATGGTGCTGGTCTTTTGATGTTCCCTTCCAGCTGTAGCGATCCCATTTCCGGGCCAGGACCACTCGCACTTCCGCGCATGCTCTGCTGCGGCCTCTGTCCTGATGAGGCTCCGGCCTGCTGCGTTGCTCCGCCTCCACGCCAGTTGGTCCGGCCTCCTTCGCTCACTCGCTCCTTGCCTCGCCAGCCACCATTTTCTCTGCCGCCGTTGCCACCGTTCGCCGCCACAACGCAGGGATGGGTGCCCCCCTGCTCTAGTAGCAGGTACCCATTAGTTTAATTACCCTTTAACGGGCTTTCGAGCCGCTGGGTGGGCGGGAGCTGGGACATAGGGCCGGGTGCTCACCCCGGCCGCGGTGGGGCTCGAACAGCCGAAGCTGTTCGGCCAGATGTACATGCAGGCATCTCTTACCGCCTGCGCCATCTTGTCAGATCTTGGCAGCTAAGCAGTGCTGGCCCTGGTCGGTATTTGGATGGGAGACCACCAAAAAAGTCCAGGGTCGCTGTGCAGAGGCAGGTAATGGCCAACCACCTCTGGGTGTCTCTTGCCTTAAAAAACCCTTTAAGTTTGCTGTGACTTTTAAATTTTTTCTAATTTATTTCTTTTTGCACAGGGGCCACGCTAATCTTCTCTGTATCGTTCCAATTTTAGTATACGTGCTGCCGAAGCGAGCACAAGTTGGCTGTGACTTGACAGCGCTTTCCACCACCAAGTCTGAAGTCCTGGCTCAGCCATCTAAGTCAACGGGTTAGTTCTCCTCAGGGCCACCCACCTTGTCATAGGGCCTCTACCACCGGAGCTCCTTAGAGGAAGGGAGAACGCCCAGTGGAATGAATAAATCACAAAGAGTTTAGCAGAGCAAATGAGCGCTTCCCCACAGTCATAACACCAGTCTCGTCCAGTTTGGTGTAATGGTTAGGAGCGCGGACTCTAATCTGGGAGGACTTGGTTTGATTCCCCACTCCTCCACATGCAGCTACTGGTGTGACCTTGGGTCCGTTACAGGTTCTTTCAGAGCCGTTCTCTCAGGAGCAGTTCTCGAAAGAGCTCTCTCAGCCCCACCTACCTCACAGGGTGTCTGTTGTGGGGAGGGGGAGGGAAAGGAGATTGTAAACTGCTCTGAGACTCCATCGGGTAGTGAAGGGTGGGGTATAAATCCTATTCTCCTTCTTCTTCTTCTTCTGGAAATCCCAACAGTAGCATCCATCCAGGCAAAGCACATGTACGATCAAATTAAACGTGTACGATCAAACTTAACATGTCTGATCAAACTGCTCTTTTTCAAGAACAGCTCTTGTCAGAACTATGGCTTGCCCAAGGCCATCCAGCCAGGTGCAAGTGGAGGAGTGGGGAATCAAACCCGGTTCTCCCAGATTAGAGTCCACGCACTTAACCACTACACCAAAGTAACAACCAGGGCTTTTTTTGTAGAAAAAGCCCAGCAGGAACTCATTAGCATAATAGACCACACCCAACAGCAGAAACACATTAGCATATTAGGCCACACCCATGACAGTACAGCTCATTAGCATATTAGGCCACACACCCCATGTTACCAGAAGTGTGGTCATCCAGCCACACCCACCTTTTGCTTGTTATTCTGTTTACCTTGTTTATTGTCAAAACCCAGGGCTTTTTTGTAGCAGGAACTCCTTTGCATGTTAGGCCACACACCCCTAATGTAGCCAATCCTAATGAGTTCCTGCTGTTGGGTGTGGCCTATTATGCTAATGTGTGTGTGGCCAACTCAGGAGCCAGCCGGAACTCCGTTCCTGCGCGTTCCTGCCCAAAAATAGCCCTGCTAACAACATATGATGTAGATGAGCCCTTCATACACACTAGGTATACTCTGGCTGTCTCATGTTTTCTTTAGGGGAAGGTGCTGGCGACCAGCACAAATTTAGCCCAAGGCGAAATAGCAAGGCAGGAGAGCCACAGACCCAAGGGAAGAGCACAGAGACTGGCGCATTGAGTAGGGGACATTGTTTTGCCCAGGGCCTTTTTTTGTAGAAAGGAGAAGTGACAGTACTCATGTATAAGGCTGAGCCAATTCCCACCAATTGCCTCCCTGCAGATCCCCACTTTATTCCCCCGTCAACTCACAGCAGACTTAGGGAGGCCCTGTAGGGCTTTCAAGGCAAGAGGCATTCGGGAGAGGTTTGCAGTTGCTTGCTTCTGCATTGCGACCCTGGTGCTTCTCGGGGGTCTCTCATCCAAATACTCACCAGGGCCAACCCTGCTTAGCTTCCCAGATCTGATGAGATCAAGCTAGCCTGGTCTATCCAGGTCAGGGCAGAACACCAGGAGGGAACTCCATTCTCTCTTTGAGCAGCAGGACAGGCTTGCCTTCCCCTCCACGCTCTTTTCCCAACCCAAAGTGACATGGAGGAATGTATAGCCTTTATCCACATTGATGGGACTTGTACAAATATGGTATGAAATTTCTTTTGTGGAAAATGTTTGGCTGTATCTACTATATCTATTATTCAGTAACTGGGTGATTGCAATAACCGATACAGTATTTTTAAAGCACGTTTATTGGTTATATATATAGTAGTTTGTCTGCTGCTTGGTGTTTTCCATTTTGTTTATATCCTCCAGGTAGGGCCTGGAGGTCTCCTAGGAATCACAATTGATTTCCAGACTGATGAGATCAGCGTTCTCCTGGGGGAAATGGCTGCTTCAGAGGGTAGACTGTACGGGATCACGAAGAAGAAGAACAGGAGGAGGAGGAGATTGGATTTATACCCCGCCCTTCACTACCCGAAGGAGTCTCAGAGTGGCTTACAATCTCCTTTCCCCTCCCCTCCACACAACAGACACCCTGTGAGGTAGGTGGGGCTGAGAGAGCTCTCTCGAGAACTGCCCTTGAGAGAACAGCTCTGAAAAGACTTACGACTGACCCAAGGTCACACCAGCAGCTGCATGTGGAGGAGCGGGGAATCAAACCCAGTTCTCCCAGATCAGAGTCCGCGTATGTCTAGACCAAGGACGGTCCCTCCCCCATTCTAAGGTGCTGAACTCACAGCCACCAGGGGGGCCTTGGGGTTCTCACCGGGTCCTGGTCCTTTGTTGAGGCCTTTTGCTTCTGCGTTCCCTTTGAGGTTGTAAGCAGACGCTCAGCAAATACTCCCAACGCAGCAGGTTAAAAACAGCTTCTGCCTTTATTCAGCCATTCAAGCAATAAAGAGTGTTTTGCTACGCAGGAATCACTCTTCAATCACGACAATGGCAAAAAAGCCCTCCAACTACTTGTGCTGGGCAGAGGCTGAATCTCTGAGGCATTAAATACTTGCAGGCTTCCCTCCCCCGGGTAATCATTCCACCAGTCACCAAGGCCTCGGCTTATGTACGTACTCTCGGGTATCGCCGCCCCCCTGCCTCATAGCTAGCTGACAACCAGATAAAAGCATCTTATGCCCTGATCAAGGCCACCAGGTGCTTTTAATTAACGCTCGGCCCAAACAGGCTGCAACTAACCTGTAAAAATGTACAGCTTGACCGCACTTAATGAAAGCCCTGAGATCTTGCAAGTTCTGATACTTACAGCGCTCCTAACCCCTACACCCCCGTTTTTGGGGGGGTTCTACCTGCTGCTGGCCAGATGGCTGGCGGGGGAAGCCCCACCTCCAACACCCACAGCCACCCATCTCTCTCCCTTTAAGTGTGTGGAACCCGTGTTTCCTCCCAAGCCTGATCTCTGCAAGCTTGCAGGGAAATGCCAGCTTCATGCTCTTAAAAGGGAAACGCAGCTGCTCTTAAAGGGGAAACGCCGGCTCCTGCATTTAAAAGGGAAACGCTGGCTCCTTTAAGTGCAGGGAACTGCTGTTTCTGGAGATTTGGTGCATGGGCGGGTGGGGGCAGCGGCAGACGTCCCCAACGTGACATCATCACGTCGGGGATGCCCCGCCCCCTCCAGGAACGCCTCCAAAGTCCCCCGCTGGGGGTGGAAGATGGCAACCCTAAAGACAGCCCAGTGGCTACTGTCATTTGAGTAACTCCACTCCAAGTCGGGACGTTCCTGGAGATCTGTGGGTGGAGCCTCAGGAGAGAGAGGGGTTTCGGAAGGGGAGGGAGCTGGGAAAGGGCGTGATGCCATAGAGTCCATCCACTAAGGAGCCATTTTGTCCAGAGGCACGGATCTCTGTCATCTGCAGACGGGCAGCCCCATTGGCCATTTCGCTGGCCTTGCTTATCCTCACAGGCGCGTGACCTGTGCTCAGACGTCTGTATTTTGTTGCAGTGGACTAACACAGCTCCCCTTTGCAAATCCATGGACTTCACACAGGGTTTCTTTGTCCATCAAAAGAGCCTGAGTAAAGGGAAAGCTAAGATTTCTTTGGGTGCTTGGGGGAAGGACATGTGCCAGTCCCCCTCAAGTGGGGTTGCCAACCCCAGGTTGAGAAGTTCCTGGAGATTCTGGGGGTGGAGCCTGGGGAAGGCAGGTTTGGGGGAGGGGGAGGGACCTCAGTGGGGTACAAGGCCACAGAGTCCACCCTCCAAAGCTGGCATTTTCTCCAGGGGAACTGATCTCTCTTGTCTGGAGATCAGTGGTAATTCCAGGAGATCTCCAGGCCTACCTGGAGATTGGCAAACCACACATGGAGCTGTCTCATACTGAATCAGACCATCGGTCAGTGTTGTCTACTTGGAGTGGCAGCAGCTCTCCAGGGTCTCAGGCAGAGAGGTCATCCTTTAACTGGAGGTGCCGGGGATTGAAACGGGGACCTCCTGCATGCCAAGCAGATGCTCTACCGCTGAGCCACGGCCCCTTTGGCAAACGTAGTCCCCTGGGAACAAAACGATTATGTAGTCGGATGCTAAGCAGCTGAGGTTTCCTTGTCAAGTGTCACTGACTACAGACAGGCAGCTCTTCCGCCTTGTCTAGGGTGGGAAAGAAAATGCATTGCGAGCAGCATATGTCAGCCCAAACTTTCCTCTTGTCATTTTAATTGAGTTGTGTCATCTCGCCTTCCTTTGATAAAGGGGGGGGGGAGATCATAATGGAGAGCTAATTAGCAGTTCACAGAATCTGTAGGACGAGTGCAGCCCGCCAGCCGTAACAGGAAGATCTCGTGTCGATTGCATTAACGCCATGGCAGCGGGCTGCCTTCTCCAGCCCAACGCGTGGGAGCGTGAATGAAAGAATAAATAATAAACTTGTAATAATCTGACACGCCAAAAGGACTGGGCACAGGGAGGGGGCCAATTGCAAGCCTGGGAACCTGCAGCCAGATTTATGTTAATGGCTTTAGCTGGTTTCTCCTTTTGTGGATGTTGGGGATTGGATAAGTAGGGTTGTTGTTTTTTTTAAAAACTGAGATTTTTACCTACAAACTGATGCTTACCTACATCACCTCCCAGCCTAATGGTATTCTTTCTTCATCTAGTAAGTAATTAAATTGTGGAAGTTGCTCCAGGGGACACAGTTAAGCCATGAGCATCGGTGGCTTTAAAAAGAAATTTGAGAGATTCATGGAGGAGAGTGGTTGAGCAGTGGAACAGACTGCCTCGGGAGGTGGTGGATGCTCCTTCGCTGGACGTTTTCAAGCGGAGGCTGGGCAGCCATCTTTTGGGTATGTTGTAGGGCTGTCTTTCGGCTACACTCCTGCAGAGTGCAGGGGGTTGGATTAGATGACCTGCAAGGTCCCTTCCAACTCTATGATTCTATGATTCTATGAGAGGTCTATAAATGGCTACAGCCCACATGACTGGATGGGAACGTCCATACACAGATGAAGCAAACTGTTGGATATTGCAATTCTGCATGCAAGAGGATCTAGGAGGGAAACGGTTAAGAGAATTCTTTCACTCAAGGACACTTAGCAGCTGGGCCCACCCTCTCATCTGTTAGACGTTGAGCTGTCTTTGGCCCTTGCTTGCCTTCTGTGTGTCATCTTATATAGGACCTCTCTTCTTCTTCTCTCTTATCTGGGCTTGGAGATGTAGCAAGTAGGGATGGGCACGAACAGAAAAAATGGACGTTTGTGGAGGTTCGTGTTTTGGGGGTTTCTCACAAACCCCGAACTTCCACAAACTTTTCCATTGCATGAACCGGTTTGTGCTTCAGAAGTCCGTGCCCCCCCCCACCTAGAAGTGAGCTCACCCAGCATTTAAACGCCATTGGAGTCCCCCACAGCCAACCCAAAGGCACTTAAATGCCTTCAGAGCCCTTTTCTGGGTCAGGCCACCCAACTGGAAGCAAGCGTCAAAGGCATGTAAATGCTGACTGAGCTCACCACCAGGGCCGGCTCACTCACTAGGCGAACTAGGCGATCGCCTAGAGTGGGCCGGCCCTTAGGGGCGCCAAACTGCACCCAGCCCCGTACTCTGAGAGTTTCTTGATTATTTGTGTTTTTCATTCTTCCTAAGATGCATTTATTTTTTTTAAAAGGGCAGGGGCCCGGGGGGGGGGGCAGAAGGGATTCTCGCCTAGGGTGCAAAATAAGCTGGGGCCGGCCCTGCTCACCACCCTGACCTGAGTGAGCCCTGAAGGCATTTAAATGCCTTCGGAGGTCATCTCAGGGTCAGGCCGGCCCAACTGAGCTCTGAGAATGAGGTCCAAAGGCCTTTAAAGGGTGGCCCAACTCGACTGAGCTCTCAGAGTGAGCTGTGAAGGCTTTTATAGGCCTTCGGAGCCCCCTTCCAGGTGGGGCCTGCCCATATAAGGGCATATAAAGGCCTTCCAAGCTCACTCTCGGAGCTCAGTTGGGCCAGTTCGACCCAGAGGTGGACTCCAAAGGCACTTAAATGCCTTTGGGGTTCACTTCTGGTCAGGCAGCCCGACTCAGAAGTGGTGTCTAAAGGCATTTATATGCCTTTGGAGCTCACTTTTGAACCTACCCATGAACCTCCATGAAAACATGGAGTTTCGTGGGTGGGTTCATGGGATGTACCGGTTTCCCAAACCCCTGGTTCGTGCTGATTTGTAAATAGGTTCGTGCCCATCCCTAGTAGCAACTTAACCTTATTTTGGAGTTAATCTGTTCACATTAAGAAAAGAGCAAGGGTCCAGTAGCGCCTTAAAGACTAACAAGATTTGTGGCAGCGTATGAGCTTTCGTGAGTCACTGCTCACTTCTTCAGATGTGAAGTGAAGTGAGCAGTGACTCACGAAAGCTTGTGCCCGGCCACAAATTTTGTTAGTCTTTAAGGTACTGCTGGACTTTTGCTCTCATCTACTGCTACAGACAGACTAACACAGATACCCATCGTGATCACAGTAAGCTAAATTAACCTACATGAATATGCCATGTAAGATATGCTTCTGTTTTTGTAAGTAAAATTTCTTTCTCTTGTTATGATTGGAATTGGATCATCTTTGTAATTTGTTTGCTCAGCATTTCCCCTTAAGCGGGAAACATGGAGGATTGGGGATAGTGCTTAAGGTTGCTGTGCTTCCAAGGCAAATTATTCTGTTTTACATTTAACCTGATACAACCCTCTAAATACTAGCAGGGTGGGAACTTCCAGGAGATCTCCAGGCCCCACCCAGAGGTTGGAACCCTAGAGGCTGCAGAAAACGCTCACTGTTGATATTGTTATCATGCAAAATGTATGTGGAAGTAGATAAAAAGGCAGACAAATTTGGAAGAGCATTTTTGGATCCTCTTATAAATGGAAACTCCAGCATTCTGGAGAAGAAAGAAAGAAAGAAAGAAAGAAAGAAAGAAAGAAAGAAAGAAAGAAAGAAAGAAAGAAAGAAAGAAAGAAAGAAAGAAAGAAAGAAAGAAAGATAAGAACATCAGAAGAGCCCTGCTGGATCAGACCAGTGGTCCATCTAGTCCAGCATCCTGTCTCACACAGCGGCCTCAACCAGCTCCTCTGGAGGGCCAACAACAGGGCACAGAGGCTGAGGCCTTCCCGTGATGTTGCTTCCTGGCTCTGAGATGCAGAGGCTTAGTGCCTCTGAATGTGGAGGTTCCCCTCAGTCACCATGGCTAGTAGCCATTGAAAGAAACACAAAACCACAGACCCATCCCTAACAGTTGAGAAACCTCTACCAAACAGGAGCGAAAAACAGAGCCTGGGATGGGACCGGGCTCCACTTCTGTCTTCTTTTGCCAGGTCATGGGTAAGAGGAAGGGTTCTGGGAGAAGGCAGGTGGATTTTGACCCCTGAGGGTGGAGAGGTGTGTCCATGTGTCTCTGCTGCCACTGTGATGCCAGGAGCCAAGCCGGTTCCCATCCACGTCTGCTCCGGGAGGATCGCTTGTGCCAGGCATCTTTTCTGCTCAGAGCGAATGAAAATAAGAGCCTTGCTCACAGATCCCGTTCATTTCACAGTGTGTCAAATTACAGCAATGCTCAGCTTTGAATCAAAAGGCACTCGGCTCTCGGCTCATCTGTTCCAGGTGCCTGCCTGCCAGGACGGGAGCGGTTCCTTTTCATGTCCCCCCAGTGCCACTTGTTTTAAGGGATCTCTTCACAAGGCTGCTGTCATCCCAAACCGGGTCGGCTCGTTTTGGTGCGGTGAAAGGAAATGTGGAAGGAATGGGATCCAACCACTCTGAAGACGGTTATTAAATCAGATCTGTGGCTGTGCATTGCTGACATTTAATGACTCATAAGAACATAAGAGGAAGCCAATGTTGGATCAGACCAACGGCCAATCCAGTCCAACACTCTGTCACACAGTGGTCAGAAATACCAGGCACTCTCCACCACCTCTGATCTGGAGCTCTGCGTGCTCCAGGGCACACGTGGAGCTCCTGGGTGGAAAAGGTCCCCCATGCATAACTTTATAAACCTCTATCATGTCCCCCCCTTGAATGCTCGAACTTCGGGTTTTGCCATATCACATAAATATATGGCGCTTCCACCCCATCTTATGCAGGCAGCAAAACCAAATGTTTTATCATGCCCTGGTGGGCTACCAGACATGACTGGCGGGATCTGTTTGGCTTGGCAGGCCCCCCGTTCTGCTGGGTTGCCCTCTTTCCAAAGCCAGCTTGATAGATGTTTGGGGGGAAAGATACGTTTGGCTCTCTGCTGCTTTCATTCACAAGCTCTTTTGGAGAACAGACTTGCTTCCAATCTGTAGTTTCAGAATCGATACAGTTAGTTCAGCTCCTCCGGGCAAACTTGCTCCTCCCTTTCTGTATTGGCACTTGCCATTTGACCATCTAATTAAGTCCACCAATCAGCAAGCTGCTACTTAGAGGAACTGCTTTCTTCCCCTCTTTCACCACCAAAACTAATAACCTTGTAAGTTGCCAAATAGTCTTCATTAGATCCTCCCCCTCTGGCAATGCTCGGTGACCCAGAAAACAGTCAAAACATAAACTGACTATTATCGTAAGGGAAGATGGCTTAATTGCTGCAAAATTCTGCATCTCCTTAAATGAGCAGGTCTCTCTGTCCAAGTCTCTTGCAAAGCTATAACAGGAAATGATTGTCGGTAAAAAGGAATGTCAAAGGCAGAAGATAGACCATGAAACCATCTGGCAACATTCCAAGAAAGAATATCCAGAGTGTCTTTCTGCCTATGCGCTGGGGCTCCTAGGGGTAGTCAGTTTTGAGTTGTCACTCCGCCTTTGGTAAGCAAAGGTAAAGGTAAAGGTTCCCTTGCTTGAAAGCCAGTCAAGTCCGACTCTAGGGTTGCGGTGCTCATCTCCGTTTCAAAGCCGAAGAGCCAGCGCTGTCCGAAGACGTTTCCGTGGTCATGTGGCCGGCATGACTAAACACCAAGGCGCACGGAACGCTGTTACCTTCCCACTGAAGTGGTACCTATTTATCTACTTGCAATTTCTTGCTTTCGAACTGCTAGGTTGGCAGGAGCTGGAACTAGAGATGGGAGCTCACTCCATCATGCGGCACCCGGGTCTCGAACTGCTGAACTACTGACCTTCCACAGCCTGCAGTTCAGCATCTTAACCACTTGAGCCACCGCCTTTGGTACAAGGATTAAAAATTTCATTTATGGCTGCAGTCACACGAGCCAGTTGAAATGGAGGGGAAGTGTGGGCTATTCCCTCCGGAGGAATTTGACACGCAGTTGCGAGATCACACCTCCTGTTGTAGCTGCAGGCCCAGCCCGTCACTGTGTGATCAGACACAACTGCGGGTGAGTCTCTTTCTTTTTGTGGCCACTTGTTTCCCATGTGGATAAATGAGGAATCGCACCTCCATACTGAGGCCCCCCCTACAAAGAGAGAAAGTAGTCATACAATATAGGGCAGGGGTGGCCAAACTTGTTTAATGTAAGAGCCATATAGAATAAATGTCAGATGTTTGAGAGCCACAAGACATGAACAAATATTAGGTAAAGGTAAAGGTTTCCCTTGCTTGAAAGCCAGTCGAATCCAACTCTAGGAGGCGGTGCTCATCTCCGTTTCCAAGCCGAAGAGCCAGCGCTGTCCGAAAACATTTCTGTGGTCACGTGGCCGGCATGACTAAACATTGAGGTGCACGGAACACTGTTACCTTCCCACGGAAGCGGTACCTGTTTATCTACTTGCTTTCGAACTGCTAAGTTGGCAGGAGCTGGGGCCAGAGACGGGAGCTCACTCCGTCACGCGGCACTTGGGTCTCGAACTGCCAAACTACAGACCTTCCGGCCTGCAGCTCAGTGTCTTAACCTCAGTGGCAAATATGGGCTTGCTTCTGTTATCATTTGTGAAGCGGCCATGGAATTCAATGTTGTTTAGTAATAATACACACTTGTAAATACTAATCATGAAAAGTAAAATACAAACTTGTTCAGTGTTAACTGATGTGGAATGCCTACCTTTTTTATTCGGAAGGGAGAAAGTAGTGTGGAGTTCCTTTGTGAGTGATTCCCCAAAAGCATAGTGGGTTTTGTGTGTATGACTTTGCCCGCAAGTTCCAAAAAGTGTAGTAGCTTTAGCAGTGGGTCCCACTTCCGTACATCTGAGAATGACTGATGTGGCGTATGATGCTATCTTTGATACAGAAACAATGTTGAAAAGCGACTACGTTCTATGGGGAACATTCACTGTGAAGAAACAGAAGATAGTGTGAAAAGAAAGAAGGGGTTGAGCTGTGCCAGAGAGAAGCAAAATTGAAATTCCCAGGGCAAAGCAGCTGGGGTGAGAAAGTCTATAGTCTTCCTAGCCAAGGTATGTGGCGCAAGAAAAGGAAGAACAGCTATGGAGTGAAATTCCCGATGGGCAAAATCAACAACTACCCGTAGAAGAAGAGAGAAGAAGAGATTGGATTTATACCCCGCCCTTCACTCGGAGTCTCAGAGCAGCTTACTATTTCCTTTCCTTCCTCTCCCCACAACAGACACCCTGTGAGGTAGGTGAAGAAGAAGAAGAAGAAGAAGAGATTGGATTTATACCCCGCCCTTCACTTGGAGTCTCAGAGCGGCTTACAAACTCCTTTCCCTTCCCCTCCCCACAACAGACACCCTGTGAGGTAGGCGGGGCTGAGAGAACTCTGACACAAACCGCCCTTTTTCAAGGACAGCTGTGCCAGAGCTTGTGACTCACCCAAGGTCACATCAGCAGGTGCAAGTGGAGGAGTGCGGAATCAAATCCGGTTCTCCCAGATTAGAGTCCGTGCACTTAACCACTACACCAAACTGGGGCTGAGAGAACTCTTTGAGAACTATTCTTGAGAGAACAGTTCTGAGAAAACTGTGGCTGACCGAAGGACACCCAGCAGCTGCATGTGGAGGAGTGGGGAACCAAGTCCGGTTCTGTGCACTTAACCACTACACCAAACTGGCTTTCTCTGTTGTAGCTCCCGCCTCGTGGAACAGCTTGCCCAAGGGGGTCAGGAAAGCTTCCCCTCTCCTGGCGCACCACAAATGAAGCAAAACTGTTGCATTGCACAAAACAGTTCACAAATCTACTTGGATAAATGATTGGGACATAGTCTATTCTGCTGTGTATAATGCATTGTAAGTAGGATCCTGTCTTGTAACTTCTGTACCACTTAATACTTACGCTGTGCTTCTGTTTCTTTCTGGTGGTTCCAGACTTCTGATATCTTAATGCATTAATTATTGAATGTCCCATTTTATCGATTGTGGTGGTGGAAAGTGCCGTCACGGCTGACTTATGGTGACCCCGTAGGGTTTTCAAGGCAAGGGACGTTTGGATGCGGTTTGCCATTGCCTGCCTCTGCGTCCCAACCCTGGTATTCCTTGGAGGCCTCCCATCCAAATACTAGCCAGGGATGATCATGCTTAGCTTCTGAGATGTGAATTCAGCAGTGAGAGAAAAAGCTGATTATCCAGTTTGATATTAGCTGATTTTAGCAGATATTTCTGTTGCCATAAATATATGCACTATTTCCCCTGACTTGGGGAGAGGCCCAGGAAGCAGTTGCTGATAAAGAAAATAAGGAAAAATTACCCTGTGAAGTAAGGAGACACAAAAAGCAGGATTGGGATACTAGTCCATTGACCAACAAAAATTGCTGATTGATTGGCTATTTAATGATGGTCAAATCTTGCATGCAGCCAAGAACTCCTTACCATCGATATCACATTTAGGTATTGCTTGCGGTGGCTCAAGTGGTTAAGATGCTGAACTACAGGCTGGAAGGTCGGTAGTTCAGCAGTTCGAGACCTGAGTGCCACATGGCGGCTTCAAAGGGGAATTAGATAAGCAAATGGAGCAGAGGTCCATCAGTGGCTATTAGCCACAAGGTATAGATAGGGGCTCTGGGGCAAGTGATGCTCTGTCTTCTTGGTGCTTGGGGGGGGGTCAACAGTGGGAGGGCTTCTAATGCCCTGGCCCCACTGGTGGACCTCCTGATGGCACCTGGTATTTCTGGCCACTGTGTGACACAGAGTGTTGGACTGGATGGGCCTTTGGCCTGATCCAACATTGGCGTCTCTTATGTTCTTATGACGGAGTGAGCTCCCATCTCTAGTTCCAGCTCCTACCAATCTAGCAGTTCGAAAGCTAGAAATCGCAAGTAGATAAATAGGTAGTGCTTCAGTGGGAAGGTAACAGTGTTCCATGTGCCTCGGCATCTACACAGGACCACGAAAATGTATTTGGACAGTGCTGGCTCTTTGGCTTGGAAACAGAGATGAGCACCACATCCCTAGAGTCAGATTCGACTGGCTTTCAAGCAAGGGAAACCTTTACTTTTACCTTGATAACAATGGCAGGAGTTAATTAACTGAGTCACCAAATAGCTTATTTTTTTTCATTATTGAAACTGCCCACCCTAAGAAATTGTCCACCCTGTTTTCCACATTACATTTCCTGTCCTCAAGTGCACACACACCAAAGGACACAATACACAGGCATCGTATAAAATATGGCTCCCGTTTTCTGCCTTTTCCTTCTAAACCTGAAACGCCTTCTGGGAAAGTATGGGGGTGGGGTGGGGAGATCAGCAAGTAATATATGTATCTTGCATTCATATTTGATGTGGGCTGCATGCATTTTATACTCGGGCATGTGCTTCGGAGCAGGAGAAGTGGCCCGTGGAGATTTTGTTGTGAAGGCACGGATCTTGCATTCCCCCTAAAATCTAGTAACAAACATAATGAATTATCGATAAGGGGGTTGCGTTCTCTGCCTCCCTCTTTTTATAATGGCTTTTGTTCGCCTGCGTCCCTTCTCCCTTTGGGGCTTCTGAACGCCGCAGGAAGAAGCCGGGGCATGTTAAAAGTGGCTTAGATGTTTACTGCAAAAGCTTAAAAGACCAAAACCAGTGCTGAGCCACCCAAATTTCACGGACCAGCAGAGGAATTTTGTTTTTTTTTGCTGCGCATGCCACATCTTGAAAGTTAGCTGCCCCTTCGGACTTCTTTTTTAAAAAAAATACATTATGTGCCCTTCTTTGCTTTGACACAGAAGGCTTTCTGCACAAAGTTCTTTTTCCTTCCGTTCACCTTCTGTGAGAGTTTCCAAACCCATGACAGGGCCTAGGGACATGACTGCGAGCTCTAGCACCCAGGCTTAGACACAGCGCTGGTTCTGTTTTGAGCAATGCATGTGTCCGAGGTTTAGCTTACATAGGTCAAATTCACCAAACACACATGTAACACAAGTTACCCTATACCAAGGCAGACCATTGAACAACCTATCAGGGTCATCCTTGTCTAGTTTGACAGGCTTCCTTGAGAGGTCTCTTTCTTTGGAGGTTTTCAAACAGAGGCTAGATCAGAGGTCATTTCGGGGGGATCGCGGGGGATCGCAGTTCCCCCGGGTGAGGTACGGGGGGCGGGGCACATGACGAAGTCCCACCCCCTGCTTCCGGCCGCCCCGCTTCCGGCCCTCATTCAGCCAGGAGGAGGCAGGAGAAGAGGGAGGGTAAGTTGCTTCCTCCCTGCCTCTCCCCACCCCTGCCTGCCTGGGGCCAGGGAGGGCCTTCGCTGGGCTTCCTTGCACTCCCGCTGGCCTTGCAGGTCCACCGCCGAGCCGGTCATGGGGCTCGGGAGTAGAGCTGCAAGGCCGGAGGCGGCGGCCGGGACCGTTGGGGGCGGGGTGTGTGGCCTCATGACACACTTCTGGTGATGTCAGGGGGTGTGACCTTATGACACACTTCCGGTGACGTCAGGGTGTGTGGCATATGCTAATGAGTTATGCTAATGAGTTCCCCAGCTCTTTTTCTATGAAACGACCCCTGGGCTAGATGACCATCTGACAGCAATGCTGGTCCCGTGACCTTAGGCAGATTGTGAGAGGAAGGGCAGGAAGGGCTTCATCAGGGCTTAGTTCTCATGGCCCTTTCTTACACACCCAAGGAAATGCTAATTGCCACGTTGAGGTCAGGAAGCAATTTTTCTCCAGGCCAGTTTGGCCAGAGATCCTGGAGGGTTTGGGTTTTTTTGTAATCTTCTGGGTGTGGAACAGTGGTCACTGGGGGTGTGGAGAGGAATGTATTTATGAAGTTCCTGCCTTGTGCAGGGGGTTGGACTAGATGACCCTGGAGGTCCCGTCCAACTCTATGATTCTATGATGATAGGCAGCAGTTTCCCAGTTTTCTCAGACAGAGGGCTCTTGCATCACCTCCTTTTTTGTTTTGTCATCAAGTCACAGCTGACTCATGGGAACCCTGTAGGGTTTTCGAAGCAAGAGACATTCAGAGGTCGTTTGCCATTGCCTGCCTCTGCCTAGCAACCCTGGTATTCCTTGGTGGTCTCCATCCAAATACTAGGTAGGGTCGACCCTGCTTAGCTTCTGAGATCTGATGAGGTCAGGCTGGCCTGGGCTATCCAGGTCGGGACACATCACTTGCTACCCAGTCCTCTGAACTGGGACTTTCTGCTTGCAAAGCAGGGGTCATTGTCAGGCGTCCGAGTCCGGGGACCAGAAGGAAGCTATAGCCCTAGAACCCAGGGACGAGGCATATCGTATAGGGCTCAACGATACCGGAACCAAGGCACCCGGCAGGGCCAGACCATCGGTCAGGACCCTCTGGAAGAATGCCAGACAAGAAGAATGTACAACTATAAGAGGAGAACCAGTCCTGATCGGGCAGACGCCCGTCGGGCCGTTCAAAGCTCCTTACAGCTTTAAGCGGGAGGGAACGAGGGAATAACAATAAAGATGACATATGAGCTCCACCAGGGAGGAGGTGATTTGCCCGAAACTGAGAGGTATCAGCTGTGATTAAACACTGAGCCGGAGTTTCGGGTGGATATAAACTGCGCGGCCTACAACACGAGGCGGGCAGTTTACAATCTGAGGTGAGAGAACTCAAAGTCTCTTTGTGACTACCGCGTTCCTACCGCTTAAACAGGGGCTGACCCGAGAGAGACCCGAGAGAAGTTACAGTCATCGAGGTCGCTGCCAAGCCCAGGGACAAATGGAAGTCTATATCTATAGCCAAGCCAAGGTCTCATCACTGTGACACCTGCCCAGGATGAGCTCAATACTTTGCTGTTCAGTCAGCTGGTAGGGACCAACCTGAAATTCCCTTTCTTTTTCTTGCGCTGTGGAAGACCCTTTGGAGTTTATCCTCAAGACTCAAGGAAGCTGGTGCCAGAAAACATGCTGGTAGGTGTTACAGCAGTCCCAGGAACCACATTCAGGTTCAGGGCCCTGGTGGTTGAGCAGCACAGTAGGATACAAAAAGACAGTCGTAGATCAGCAGCAGGAGCAAGAAGGGAATATAATAATCAGGCATCACAAAGGGAAAACCAAGGTCCATTCTGCATCTGGCGTTCGCTCCACAATTTCTCAGCACTCAACCTGGT
Source organism: Gekko japonicus (assembly GCF_001447785.1). Taxonomy (NCBI): domain Eukaryota; kingdom Metazoa; phylum Chordata; class Lepidosauria; order Squamata; family Gekkonidae; genus Gekko; species Gekko japonicus. Next base: position 504,800 of record NW_015162506.1, read on the forward strand.
TCCCCCTTGCCTCAGGATATCTGTTTTCATTGCATTGCCTTGGATCCTGGCTTCTGCATGGGCTGGTGCCAGCTTGCCATCTATTTTGTTTTCAACGTTCGCACCTGCATTGGTATGCAGATTTTCCTGTGTCAGTACTTGCCTCAGCGGTCATTAGCTGCCTGAGCCAAGTAATTCATGGTGAGGTGATAAGTACAGAGGGGGAAATAGGGGTGGGGGGACTGACAGAGATCAATAAAGCCGTGTCAAGTTAATAAGAACATAAGAACATAAGAGATGCCAATGTTGGATCAGGCCAAAGGCCCATCCAGTCCAACACTCTGTATCACACAGTGGCCAGAAATACCAGTGCCATCAGGAGGTCCACCAGTGGGTCCAGGACATTAGAAGCCCTCCCACTGTTGACCCCCCCAAGCACCAAGATGACAGAGCATCACTTGCCCCAGAGTCCCTATCTACACCTTGTGGCTAATAGCCACTGATGGACCTCTGCTCCATATGCTTATCTAATTCCCTTTTGAAGCCGTCCATGCTTGTAGCCGCCACCACTTCCTGTGGCAGTGAATTCCAAGTGTTAATCACTCTTTGGGTGAAGAAGTACTTCCTTTTATCCGTTCTAACCCGACCGCTCAGCAATTTCATGGAGTGCCCACGAGTTCTTGTATTGTGAGAAAGGGAGAAAAGTACCTCTTTCTCTACCTGCTCTTTCCCATGCATAATCTTATAAACCTCAATCATGTCACCCCTCAGTCGTCATTTCTCCAAGCTAAAGAGCCCTAAGCGCCTTAACCGTTCCTCATAGGGAAAGTGTTCCAACCCTTTTATCATTCGAGTTGCCCTTTTCTGCACTTTTTCCAAAGCTATAATATCCTTTTTAAGGTGTGGTGACCAGAATTGCACACAGTATTCCAAATGAGGTCGCACCATTGATTTATAAAGGGGCATTATGATATTGGCTGATCTGTTTTCAATACCCTTCCTAATAATCCCCAGCATAGCATTGGCCTTCTTTATTGCAGTCACACACTGTCTCGACATTTTCAGTGAGTTATCCACTACAACTCCAAGATCTCTCTCTTGATCAGTCTCTGCCAGTTCAGACCCCATCAACGTGTATTTATAGTTAGGATTTTTGGCTCCAATGTGCATCACCTTGCACTTGGCCACATTGAACCCCATTTGCCATGTTGACGCCCACTCGCCCATCCTTGACAGATCCCCTTGGAGTGCCTCACAATCCTCACTGGTTTTCACCACCCTGAACAACTTCGTATCATCCGCAAATTTAGCCACTTCACTGCTTACTCCCAACTCCAAATCATTAATGAACAAGTTAAAAAGCAGTGGACCAAGTACTGATCCCTGTGGTACCCCACTGCTTACACCCCTCCACTGGGAGAACTGCCCATTTATACTCACTCTCTGTTTTCTATTAATTAGCCAGTTTTTGATCCATAAAAGGACTTGTCCTTTTATCCCATGATTTTTGAGCTTGCTTAGGAGCCTTTGATGAGGAACTTTATCAAAAGCTTTCTGGAAGTCAAGGTAAACAATATCTATTGGATCCCCCTTGTCCACATGTTTGTTCACCCCCTCAAAGAACATTAACAGGTTAGTGAGACAAGATCTTCCCTTACAGAAACCGTGCTGAGTCTGCCTCAATAGGTTTTGTTCATCTATGTGCCTACTAATTCTTTCCTTAATAATGGTTTCCACCAATTTACCCGGTATCGACGTCAGACTGACTGGCCTGTAATTTCCCGGATCTCCTCTGGAACCCTTTTTAAAGATGGGAGTGACATTAGCTACCTTCCAGTCCTCAGGAATGGAGGCTGATTTTAAGGAGAGATTACATATTTTTGTCAGGAGATCCACAAGTTCACAATTGAGTTCTTTCAGAACTCTTGGATGTATGCCATCTGGGCCTGGTGATTTATCAGTTTTTAAGTTGTTTATCAGTTTTAGGACCTCCTCTCTCGTCACCTCAATCTGACTCAGGTCTTTCAACACCCCTCCCGAACTCAGCGGCTCTGGAGTGGGCAAGCACCTCTCATCTTCCACAGTGAAGACGGAGGCAAAAAATGCATTTAGCTTCTCAGCCATTTCCCTATCATCCTTCAGTACTCCTTTTACCCCTTGGTCATCCAAGGGCCCCACTGCCTCCCTGGCTGGTTTCCTGTTTCTAATGTATTTGAAGAAAGTTTTATTGTTGGTCTTTACATTTTTTGCTATATGCTCCTCATATTCCCTTTTTGCATGCCTGACCACAGACTTGCATTTTATTTGCCATAGCCTGTGTTCTGTTTTATCAGCCTCACTGTGACACCTGGAGGTCCCGTCCGCCGGCTTTCCCCCCCCAACCCATGGCCCACCCACCCATCTTACCTTTCTAGGGCCCGTTGTCTTCCTCCTCAACGGGCTTTACGGCTAGTAATCTTATAAACCTCAATCATGTCTGCTTATTGTTCCCTTCGAATCGGAAGCGGAGGAAGGGAAAGGCGTCACTGAAAACCCACATTCAGATACCCTGGGGGCAACGCTGTACTGACTGCAAAGTCACCCCTGAACAGCCATAAAACCCAGTAAACAAAGAAAGTGAAAACAGCATGCAGTATAGAGGCCGTGGGAAAACTACAAGGAAATGGGTGACCAAGTTTCAGGACCAAGGACACAGCACAGGGAAAGAAGACTCCTCCTCCTGGCTGCCGATAAGAATGAGTGAATTCACTGTCTCTTGAAAACTGGAGTACTTTTGTTTCAGGCAAGTCAGCCTTTTGCGAAGTTTCTTATATACAGTTCCATGACTGACTTGTCCCTGCATGAAAAATGCATTAGTTGTGCATAGAGTAGAGACTGGGAAGGAGGGAAGGAGCCAGATATTTGGGCAAAAGCAACTGCTCACAAGCCTTTTTGCGAAGGAAGCACAACACAGACAGTAGAGCCCAGGGTTCCCCACCCAGCCCCTCTGTTTGGACTCCAGTTGGAATACTGTGTGCAGTTCTGGTCACCACACCTTAAAAAGGATATTATAGCTTTGAAAAAAGTGCAGAAAAGGGCAACTCGAATGATAAAGGGGTTGGAACACTTTCCCTATGAGGAAAGGTTAAGGCGCTTAGGGCTCTTTAGCTTGGAAAAACGACGACTGAGGGGTGACATGATTGAGGTTTATAAGATTGTGCATGGGAAAGAGCAGGTAGAGAAAGAGGTACTTTTCTCCCTTTCTCACAATACAAGAACTCGTGGGCACTCCATGAAATTGCTGAGTGGTCGGGTTAGAACGGATAAGAGGAAGTACTTCTTCACCCAAAGAGTGATTAACACATGGAATTCACTGCCACAGGAGGTGGTGGCGGCTACAAGCATGGACGGCTTCAAAAGGGAATTAGATAGGCATATGGAGCAGAGGTCCATCAGTGGCTATTAGCCACAAGGTATAGCTAGGGGCTCTGGGGCAAGGGATGCTCTGTCTTCTTGGTGCTGGGGGGGTCAACAGTGGGAGGGCTTCTAATGTCCTGGCCCCACCGGTGGACCTCCTGATGGCACTGGTATTTCTGGCCACTGTGTGACACAGAGCGTTGGACTGGATGGGCCTTTGGCCTGATCCAACATTGGCATCCCTTATGTTCTTATGTTCTTATGACTCCAGTTGGTTTGCAGATGGCAAGCAGGCCTTTTGAACTTTGCAAAAAAGGTCCAAATATTTCTTAAACGGTTGAAATTGGATCAATAATAGGCCACATGTATGTGTTCTTGTGTTGTGCCTGATACCCATCCCTCTCACCCAGTATTTTGTTGTTAAAAATAATTTTTTAAAAAATAAAAGAAAAAGAAGCCTTTCAATCTTGCTTGTGGGGGAAGAGAAAACTACCTGGCTCATCTCCCCGTTCCAGTCTTGAGCATCTTAACTCAGGCGATTCCATGGTCATTGGGTCTGGATTACAAATACTTTGCCATAGCTGTTCTGCTTCTCCACATTTGCCCAGTTCACACAACTGGGGGGGGGAGTGGTAGTTTCCTTGAGTGTCTTGACCCTTTTGAGATGGCAGAAGGGGGAAGCTGCGTGGCATGTTGCTTGAGAGCACATTTCCCAGTATTGTTGAGCCTGTGGGCATGTCTGGAATTTTCAGACCAGGGAGTGGGTGACATCACAACATGGCTGCCATGCACACTGGGAGCAGTGACAAAATGGCTGCCATGCAAAACAGGAGCAATCACAAAATGGCTGATATGAGAGGGAAAAACAGCTCCTATGAGGTATTGGGGCCAGTCACAAAATGTTGGGAGATTGCAAGCCAGGCATCCTTCTACAACGGAAGCAGCTGTTTCTGAATGAGTGTTCCTTGCAGACAGAAAAGTGATGCCTCCTTGGACCTCTTAAAGCATCTGCTGCTCCAACAAGGTGGAGGAACACCAAGACCGGCACTTTGCTTGGGGTGAGAACAGCATTGGGAAAGAAGCAAATGGGTGCCAAGAAACCCATTGGCAGGCGCCACAGGTATACCTCTGGGGACCACTGCTTGGCTGAGGTCACAGATACTAAGGCTGCAGTCACACACACTAGATAATCCACCTTCAATCCACTTTCAGTGCACTTTCCAACTGGATTTTACTGTGTGAACTGGCAAAATCCAGTTGGAAAGTGGACTGAAAGTGGATTATTTGGTGTGTGTGACCGCAGGCCTTAAGTGGGTTTCCCCTGTTCATCGTGCCTCCCTGCCTGTCACCCAAAGCCCAATGTGTCTGGGTCTATTTTTACTAACTGGGCTTACACATCTTGCAGTGCTATCTGGGAACTGTAGTGCAATTTATTCCCTTCTGTCCATGTGCCAGCACAATGGGTGCTGCTGACTGATGAATACTGCTGCCCACAGAAACAGAAAAGCAGCGCATGGACTCTAAAACGGTGCATGATCTGCCCCATAGTGACCTTGGGGCAAGCCCATACATCATGACCATGCACTGGCAGCAGCTGTTTGGCCAACTGCCCCACTGCGGATGAAAAAGTATTCCAAACAGTAGAACAAAGTCTGAGTCCAGTGGCACCTTTAAGACCAATAAAGTTTAATTCTGGGTATAAGCTTTCGTGTGGCTTGGTGTGGAGCGGTTGTGGCTTGGGGGTAGAGCATCTGCTTGGCATGCAGAAGGTCCTAGATTCACTCCAGCCCCGCCGCCATTTTTCTTCTCAATCTCTTCCCTCAACATGAACAGAAATAGTCCCCTTTGACATTTTTATATATATAAAAACAAAATTAGGCCTGTTTTTAAAATTGTTTCTGAAACGGCTCCATCCTCACACTGTGCCTTTGCTTCAACGGCTGTCTCAGTGTTGTGTTGTTGAAATTACACTCACTGTGGCAACAAAAAAAAACTCACACAGAATGTGTCTGAGAGACTCAACGTGATCATAACAAAGTGCTGATGACCATTCAAGGTATCTTCCCCCAGCCAAAGTCAAAGTACAAGATGAGAGTGTAGAGAAGCAGAAAAGAGATTTCTTCAAAATCCATTTTTATCTCTCACTTGCCCAAGATTATAGCTGGCCACTGGGCCAAAACGTCAAGCTGCCTTGGATGATAGTCACAGAGCACATTTTACTAGTCAGTGGCCAAAATTCTGGAACAGATCAGAGCAAGAAGCTTCTCGCAAACAGGGTATAAATTTCTAAGCACGGTATAAATTCAGTCCACACTTGGTGAGAAAATCAGGATATTTCTCCATAGATGCATGTTTCTCCATAGATGCATGTTTCTCCATAGGGATGCCAGCTCCTTAGACCCTGCTTTTCTCCCCAACGTAAACCCAATTTATATCCTGATTTTCTCACCAAGTGTGGACTGAATTTATACCGTGCTTAGAGATTTATACCCTGTTTGTCTCCCCAAAGTGGCTTACATCATTGTTCTCTCCTCCATTTTATCCTCACAGCAACAACCCTATGAGGCAGGTTGGCCGACGGAGAGTGACTGGCCCATGGGTGAGATTCTGTGGCAGATGGGATTTGAAGCTGGGTGTCCTAGATCCTAGTCTAGTATGCTAATCCCTGTGCCGGGCCGGCCCTCGTGGCCAGTGGTTCTTGACCTACTACCATCCACCGCGTATGCCGTCTTACCATCAAATATTTCCCAAGCCACAAGGAAAAAAATGAGACACGCAAAGACTATTTCAGAGATTTATACCCTGTTTGTCTCCCCAAAGTGGCTTACATCATTGTTCTTTCCTCCATTTTATCCTCACAGCAACAACCCTATGAGGCAGGTTGGCCGACGGAGAGTGACTGGCCCATGGGTGAGATTCTGTGGCAGATGGGATTTGAAGCTGGGTGTCCTAGATCCTAGTCTAGTATGCTAATCCCTGTGCCGGGCCGGCCCTCGTGGCCAGTGGTTCTTGACCTACTACCATCCACCGCGTATGCCGTCTTACCGTCAAATATTTCCCAAGCCACAAGGAAAAAAATGAGACACGCAAAGACTATTTCAAGCAACGCAACTTTATACACACACGCGCATATTATGCTCAGATCTCAGGCACACATTTAATGACACCCTTCTGCCTCTTTGCCGGCAGCCACCTCCTTAATGTTTAATGCTATGAACGTGTGCTTGACCGCATGGCCCAACGGTCGCGCACGTGGTCATGGCGGATACATTACACGCATATTATGCTCAGATCTCAGGCACACATTTAATGACACTCTTGTGCCTCTTTGCCGGCAGCCACCTCCTTAATGTTTAATTTCACTCCTATTTGCTGTATGCTACTTTTTTAGGGGCCTGGGGAGAAATTTGGGATTTGGGATTTTATCCTCGGGATAGACTTGAACAGTATAAAATAGCTTTCCTCCCCCGGCTCTCAAAAGCCATTGCAAGTGGGGAAGGGGGTTGCCTACAGCCGTAAGATCCTGTGTGTCCTCTGTTTACCCCCCCCCCCCAAGTTCTGCATGTGTAACCCCCTAGTTCAGAATGGAATGAGCCAGGAAGGGGGGGGGAGCCTTTAGATGCAGAAGGGTGCAGACTGTGTGGATAGTGGAAGAGGGAAGTAGGGTTGCCAAGTCTGGGTTGGAAAATACCTGGAGACTTTGGGGGTGGAGCCAGGAGAGGGCGTGGTTTGGGGAGGAGAGGGGCCTCAACATAATACAATGCCATAGAGTCCACCCTTCAAAGCATCCGTTTTCTCCAGGGGAGCTAATCTCTGTCGGCTGGGGATCAGTTGTAAAAGCAGGAGATCCCCAGGCCCCACCTGGAGGCTGGCAACCCTAGAGGGAAGTTAGATTGCCCTGCTGGGGAGCTTGAACCTTAATCTCAAGAGCATTCTAGCAGTTCTTTCTATCTCCTGTGGGAGCACCTTTAAAGCCCGATATGGCCAGGGTCCTACATACCTGAGAGATCGCCTTTCCTCACATTTACCCCAGAGAGCACTGTGATCAGGGGTCCAGAACTGACTGGCCTTCCTGGGTCTTAAGGAGGCCAGGCTGGCGGTAACCAGGGCCAGGGCCTTCTCGGTGGCGGCTCCTCTCTGGTGGAACAAGCTCCCAGAGGAGACCAGGGCCCTGCGGGATCTTTTGCAGTTCTGCAGGGCCTGTAAGACGGAGCTCTTCCACCAGGACTTTGGAGCCGCCACTGCCCTTAAGAACTGACAGCCGAGATTTAGAGAGCCCTGTTTTCTCTTGGAATTCCAACAACAGACTGAGCTGGCCGCCAGAAGGACAATCAAAGAAGACCGAAGAACCGACTGTGAGAAGAGAGAAGTGAATAACAGCAGCCATTATTAAATCAATGTCACTAGCACTTTATTATACTGCGTGGTCTAAGTGGTTTTAGAATCGTTTAATCTAATTTATATTTTATGTTTTATTGTAACTATGTGTTGACTTTATGTAAGCTGCCCTGAGCTGGCCTTGGCTTGGGGGTGGGTGGGTAGAAAATCAGTAAATAAATAAAATAAAATGTGGGGTATAAATGTAGTAAATCAATTAAACTGTTTGAAGTTCCTCTGAAGCTTAGCTCAGTGTCAGAGAAGAAAGAGTCTGTGGTTCAGCTAAGAGAGTGGCAGGCTGGATGGCTACCAGGGCTGACTTAAATGTGCAGTGATACAGGAGGAGAGTGTGTGTAGCTTGCCTCTCATTGATGAGAGCCTGCAAAGTCATCCCGCCTCAAAGCACTTAGATGGGCTGAAGCGAGATCAAGAGGGAAGGCAACATCTCTGTTTGCATCACTTGAAAAGCTTACTTGTAGGTCATGCTTCTGTATCTGTGTATTCCTTCTTGGAGCAGATATGTCAGAAGCAAAGCAGTCTTACTCTGCTTTTACTCTGTGTGCTGTTTCTTTTCATGTGTGTTTTGCCCGTGTCTCTATATATCAGTTTTCCTAATACGTTCATGTGTTGATCTTTTCCAGGAGAGTTTGTTGCCCAGTTTAAGTTTACGGTGATGTCTCCTAGAGAGGAAGCCAGCATCCGATGTCAAAATTATATAAAGATGGTGCTGATGACACCCATCCTTGCCCTGCAGCATCTAACTTGGCAGAGGTTAGTCCATAAGTTAGTGGGTTGTTATCAGCCATCACTTTAAACTGTGATCCGTACAAGAAATCGTGAAGCTTGTCACGAAGGCTCACCAGATTTGTAGATTGCCCCCTGAGGGAATCGTACAGGCTGCATTTCAGAATCACAGAAGGAGACTGTTCTCTTAACAGTCGAACAATAACCCAGCAAGAGATGCAAAGGCCACTCTGGTGTCATCCCTCACTAATGGGCAGAGCTGTGATCATCCCCTTCACACCGGACAATTATTGTCTTTCGGAAGGAGAAGAGTCACAAGATCAACGTCTTCTGTTCTCTGAATGGAAACTTCGCTTCCTTTCCACATTCATATAGCAGCAGGAGAAATCATGACCCTGTGATAATGCTCTATTTCATGGACATTATCTCTTAAATTAGATTAGGCCGGTGCCAAATAAAAGTCTAGCTGGAGGCTCTGAAATGAGATGTGCAACTTTCATACCTTCTGGAGAAAGTCATCGCTAACTAGAATTTGTTCGCAGTCGCTGCAAGGAAATAAGATCTCATGAAGGAAGCAAACTCAAAGGGCAGTGGAGGATGGTCAGCCATATGTATGGAAATGACTCCGGGCGGGTTGGCTGGCAAAGCTGCAAACCTGATCTGTAGATTCCTCAAGTCCATTATGTTTTGTCTCTTGGTCACCCTGTAAGGACGCACACCCCTTTGACCAAGACACAGAACTGCAGGCAAAAGTTCTGTGAAAATCTAAGCAAGTTTAATCATGACCTGGAGTTGTCAACATCTTGTCTTGGCAAATGCTGGGAGATTTTGAGGGCAGTTCCTGGGAAGGGTGAAGTCTGTGAGGATACATCATCACTTCTGGGAGATGCTCTAGGAATTTCCTGTAATTGCTATGGTAAAAACCGTAGAAACATGGGGAAACCCTTGAAATCTCTAAATATACACAAAGAATGCTAAAGGTGCCATGAAGGGGGGGAAAGCGTGTTGTTTGTTGGGTGACCTTGAACCAGTTACTTGCTGACAGCCTAACCTACAATGCTCCCTCTAAGCTGTGGAGTCTTGTGAGCAAAAATCCAACTTTGGAAGCGACTGGCATTAAAGTTGTGAGTGAGCGATTTGGCCACTGCGTGAATTAGTTTGCTCTGGAGACATCTTTCCTGAGCTGAGACAAAAATGTGTGAGCCAGAGGCCGAAAAAATGTGAGCTAGCTCACACTAATTCAGCTTAGAGGGAACACTGCTCTGGAGCCATCCTTAGTGAGCTAAGACAAAAATGTGTGAGCTGGAGGCTAAAAAACTGTGAGCTAGCTCACACTAACTCAGCTTAGAGGGAACCAGGGGTTATTTCCTGCAGGAGTACACAGGAATGGAGCTCCGGCAGTAAACAGCCCAGGGTGCGGGCCAATGTTCCCTCTAAGCTGTGGGGTCTTATGAGCAAAAATTCTACTTTGTGAGCTACTAGCATTAAAGTTATGAGCGAGCGATTTGGCTACTGCATAAATTAGTTTGCTCCAGAGCCATCCTTCCTCAGTTAAGACAAAAATAGTGTGAGCTGGCTCAGACTAACTCAGCTTAGAGGGAACACTGGTGCGGGCACATGCAACAAGTCCCACCCCTGCTCCCAGCAGCCCTCAGTTAGAGCAAGATGCAGCCAGGTAAGTTGCAGAGCTCCCTTTGGCCCCCCAGTCCCAAAACAGTCCAGTGGCACCTTTAAGACCAAGTTTTATTCAGGTACAAGCTCTCCCTCCTCTGCAAGCATAGAATAACTCAGCTTAGAGGGAACACTGGTGCGGGCACATGCAACAAGTCCCACCCCTGCTCCCAGCAGCCCTCAGTTAGAGCAAGATGCAGCCAGGTAAGTTGCAGAGCTCCCTTTGGCCCCCCAGTCCCAAAACAGTCCAGTGGCACCTTTAAGACCAAGTTTTATTCAGGTACAAGCTCTCCCTCCTCTGCAA
>NW_015162506.1:515413-515597 GCF_001447785.1 Gekko japonicus
TGGCCAAAGTATTTGAGCTTCAGTTTCATTATCTGGCCTTCCAGGGAACAGTCAGGGTTGATTTCTTTGAGGATTGACTGATTTGTTCTTCTTGCAGTCCAAGGGACTCTCAAGAGTCTCCTCCAGCACCATAGTTCAAAAGAATCTATTCTTCGGCGCTCGGCCTTCCTTATAGTCCAGCTCT
>NW_015162506.1:517985-540567 GCF_001447785.1 Gekko japonicus
ATTCACAAGCAGGGGTCATTTCCTGCAGGAGTGCACAGGAGCGGAGCTCCGGCAGTAAAGAGCCCAGGGGGCGGGCACATGCAACAAGTCCCACCCCCTGCTCCCAGCAGCCCTCAGTTAGAGCAAGAAGCAGCCAGGTAAGTTGCAGAGCTCCCCCTGGCCCCCCAGTCCCAAAACAGTCCAGTGGCACCTTTAAGACCAAGTTTTATTCAGGTACAAGCTCTCCCTCCTCTGCAAGCACAGATCTGCACATTCCCCCCCCCCCCAACAGCTAGCAATCCAAAACAGTCCAGTGGAGCCTGAGTGGTGGGTGTTGCCTTCTGACACACTTCCGGTGATATGCGGCATATGCAAATAAGTTCTGCTAATGAGTCATGCTAATGAGCTCCTGCACCTCTTTTTCTACGAAATGACCCCTGGAGGGAACACTGCAAAGGCTCTTGTGAGGCACAAATGCAGGAGGACAAAACCGTGTATGCCCTCCTGAGCTCCTTGAAGAAAGAACAGGATAAAAATCTGATAGATCTGAATCCTGGTTTGTTCGGGGGGTTTTGCTCCAAGTCCAGCAGTCTAACCGCCACCCCACACTGGTTGCTCTGTGTCTTCTGTATGTCGAGCGGCACAACAATACGTCACATTAAATGAGCGAGATTCCAACAGGGCTACTCTTTTCTCCTGTTCATCCCCCCCCCCATCTGTCACTTCATGACTTCCTCCTCTTTTACAACTCCGTTTATGCCCCGGACAGCAGAAGCCTCTTCTTTGTGCGCCTTGGAAAGCAGAGATATCTCACTCTGCTGACAAAATGCTAAGCAGTCTCCACGAGCCCATTCTCCCTCTGAGAAAGCCGAGGGGCGGTGCTCCGAAAATCCTGGAACCCCCTGTGGGGTCGCCAGGTCCACCTCTACAGCTGGGTCAGCCCCATGGTCCCCTCTTCCTCCCCCTCTTCCTCCTCCCCCTTTCTCTTTCCTCTTGGGAACATTTTCCATGCTGGAGGAATGGAAGAAGGCATGTCTGGTTCGGTACGGCCTTGTCACTTCCGGACTGGCGATGTGTGGTGACAGGCCGCCTCTCTCTAAAGGAGATCGGATGTTCTCTTGACGGCGCTGCTAGACTGGCTTATATAATTCCATAAAATCAAGATGACTTGAGAGGGTGAACTAGATGGCCTTTGACGGGTCACTTTAATCCTGGATCGGGGATAATGAGATGGGAGGTAGGGGGTGGGAGCCGAGACTTGAAGCTGAAGACAGAAGGGAAGCAGAATTTATATTAGCACAGGGATGAAGAAGATCTTATTACTTCCCCCCCCCCCCATACAGAAATCCAGTGCAAAATTTTCCTTCCAGTTGCTCGAATCATGTTGAATTGGAGGTGGCCGTTCTATGCGAGAACTCCTCACTCCTAAGGATTAGCTGCGATTCCTATCTCGACTGTCACATCCAGCCCAGTGCTGCCAACAGGATAGAGAAGCATCTCTGACATCAATTACTGTGGTTCTGTCTCTTCTCTGGGTTTTGCAGTGTCCCACAGAGCACACTTCCGAGACGTGCCAGATGTTAGGGAGAGCAGTGCGTTTCGAGGCAAGATGTTGAGGCTGAAAGATGGGCTTCTGCACACTGCTGGAGAAAAAAACTTCCCTTGCCTCCTTCAGTCTGTTTGGTTTAAGTAACATGTACAAACATGTCTCGCTCCTGGGCCAGTGTGTGTACGGTCATGCGCAGCAGCATCTGGAAAGAAAGAGGATGTTTCTGGGGCTTTGATGAGAGTGGCACACTTTGGGAGGTCAAAGTTGGTATCCCAGGTTTATAGTGATTTGGTGTAGTGGTTAGGAGCGCGGACTCTGATCTGGGAGAACTGGGTTTGACTCCCCACTCCTCCACATGCAGCTGCTGGTATGACCTGGGGTCAGTTACAAGTTGTTTCAGAGCTGTTCTCTCAAGGGCAGTTATCCCAGAGCTCTCTCAGCCCCACCTGCCTCACAGGGTGTCTGTTGTGGGGAGGGGAAGGGAAAGGAGATTGTAAGCCGCTCTGAGACTCCTTCGGGTAGTGAAGGGCGGGGTATAAATCCAATCTCTTCTCTTCTTAAGACTGGCATATTTCTCCCCTGTAGAATGGAACTGAGAACTTTTATGCATCAACTATGGAAGAGCCAGGAGACCACAACGAACTGGGCACAAACAGGTTACAAAATATGCTGCAGATTTTGTTACATTTTGGCACAAAGTGGACACAGACAGGATATGAACCAACTCATTTGCTTAGAACCAGGGAGAAGGTGCCGAAGAGTAAAGTTAGATGTGATGCTAGAGACTGATGACTGGATTCCAAGATATATAATTTAATTGAAAAAGCAGTCGCTGGCCCCTGCCACACGGGGGGAAAAGAACGGCCAAAGTGCGGCCGTTGCGGTGTGATCGCACCCGTTTGCTGCGCCCCTGATCCGTCCCTCTTCCGGGCCTAAACCTGCCGTGTGACCAGGGCCGCTGATTGCAGTCACACACACTAAATAACCCACTTTTAATCCCCTTTCCAACTGGATTTTGTCATTTCACACAGTAAAATCCAGTTGGAAAGTGCACGTAAGTTGATTGACAGTGGATTATTTAGTGTGTGTGTTAGGGTTCCCAAATCCCCCCGGGGGGCGGAATTCCCCCCGGTTTCGAGCCCCGATTCCCGCTCCCACGGAATCAGGGCCCGGGGGAAACCCCACCCCCGTGTGTGTGTCACCCGGAAGTGACATCGCACGCTGGGGATGGGGCCCCGCCCCAGTGTGTAACGTCACTTCCGGTGACGCTCCGGAAGTGTGCGTGCTTTGCGCGCGCACACACACATCCCCGGCCAGCTCCTGGAGCAACAGGATGCTCCCCCGCCGGTAAGCTTTTTCGATTTGGCAACCCTACCTTGAAGCTATACACATTCTTGCTGCAACAATGGCCCCGGTCACACGAAAGGTTTTGGGCCGGGAGAGGGACAGATCGGGGGCTAGGTTTTTATACCCTGCTTTTCTCTACCTTAAGGATTCTCAAAGTGGCTTACAATCGCCTTTCCCTTCCACTCCCCACAACTGGCACCTTGTGAGTCAGGTGGGGCTGAGAGAGTTCTAAGAGGACTGTGACTATCCCAGGGTCACCCAGCAGGCTTCACGTGGAGGAGAAGTGGGGAAATCAAACCTGGTTCTCCAGATTAGAGTCTGCTGCTTTTAACCACTACACCACACTGGCTCTCAGCAATGGTGGGGGCAATGGTGCTGGGAAAGCAGTAAATCTTTGCCCCATGCTGTGGAAATCACTCTCTGAGCTGCTTTTTGCCCTGATGTGGGGAAAAAGACAGGCAAAGTGTAGCTGCCTATCTTTTCCCCTCACACCAGGGCTAAAAAGAATCCAGGGGAGCCATTTGTCATTGAAGAAGCAGCACAGAGACAACCAGTGTGGGCCGGGTGTCAGACTAGTATCTGGGAGTCTCTGGGTGACCTAAAACCCATCTCTCCCAGGGTTGCTATGAGGATAAAAAGGAAAACTCATTGGAGGAAGGGATTAAAAATGTAGGTCCGTGAGGAAAAAAGTCACCCCCTCCTTTGCCTGACAGTGTGGTCCTGGTTGAAGGCCCCCCCCCGCTGCTTTTTGCAGTCAAATGACACCTCTGAGGGTCTGATTCCAAATCACCAACATCACATGTCGTTTGACCAATGTTGTGAACAGCTGATGCTGCCCCACATCTGGATCAATGACTCTGTATAATTATCTATTGACTTCATTTATGCCCCACTTTGCTCCCCAATGGTTGGCACATTTTCTCCCCTTCTCCCAGGGGTCGTTTTGTAGAAAAAGAGCTAGGGGAACTCATTAGCATAACTCATTAGCATATGCCACACCCCCTGACATCACCGGAAGTGTGTCATAAGGCCACACCCCCTGACATCACTGGAAGTGTATCATAAGGCCACACCCCCTGACATCACTGGAAGTCCCCTGTACCTCACCTGGGGGAACTGCGATCCCCCCCGATCCCCCCCAAAATGACCTCTGCCTTCTCCACTTTATCCTCACAACAACCCTGAAGAAGTGAGCGATTACTCACAAATGCCCCACACCCTGCCACGCATGCGGTTAGTCTTTAAGGTGCTACTGGACTCTTGCTCTTTTCTTCTGTGAGGCAGGTGAGGCGGAGTGTGTGGCTGGCCTAGAATTTCACCTAGCAAGCATCCGTGGCAGATCAGGGGTTAAAACCTGGGCCTCCCAGATCTTATTCTAACCCCTACACCACAGTGGCTCTCATATACCCTCCAGGAATGGACTAGGGTTTCCAGGTCCTACCTGGCAGTCGGTGGGAGGGGGGCTCCTGGGTCCTTTCTGGGATCTTCTGTGATGACGTCACCTGGAAGTAATGTTATTGCATCACCAACGTCAGGGGGGTGACACTCTGGTTTTTGGGAAAAACTCTATGGTTTTTTGCCTTCAAAACCATAGAGTTTGCCCAAAAACTAGAGCGTCACCCCCTAAATGTCGGAGATGTGATGATGTCATTTCCGGGTGATGTCATCCAGTAGCAGTTGAGTTTGCCCAAAAACTAGAGCTTCACACCCCCAGTGTCAGCAATGTGATGATGCCACTTCTGGGTGATGTCATCTGGTAGTGGTTAAGTGCGTGGACTCTAATCTGGGAGAACCGGGTTTGATTCCCCACTCCTCCACATACAGCTGCTGGATGACCTTGGGCAAGTCATAGTTCTGTCAGAGCTGTTCTTGGAAGAGCAGTTCTCTCAGAGCTCAGCCCCACCTACCTCACAGGGTGCCTGTTGTGGGGAGGGGAGGGAAAAGGAGATTGTAAGCCACTCTGAGACTCCAAGTGAAGGGAGGTATATAAGTCCAATCTCCTCCTCAGATCGAAGCCCTCAAAAGCGGGGGAACCCACACTGGAACCTGGGGACTGGGAACTCTAGATTGGACCATTATTATTTATTATATTTATACCCCGCCCATCCCGCGAGCGGGCTTAGGGCGGCTAACACTGCGGTACAGTGTACCTAAATGACATACATAGGCTTAAAACTCTATAAAAATATCATAAACAAATACTTTAAAACATAAATTAACAATTTCTACTAAAGTGCATACAGTAAGACACATTAGATGGCGCGCTTCCAGATCTCGTACTACATTATAACACCACTCATCATCCCTCGTGTCAGAAAGCCTAGCGATATCCAGGACCAGAGCTAAGATCCCAGCCTTCACTAGGATCATTGGTGGTAACAGTGGTGGTGGCTCCTATTGGAAGGCCTGGTGGAAGAGCTCCGTCTTGCAGGCCCTGCGGAACTGTAAAAGGTCCCGCAGGGCCCTGATCTCCTCTGGGAGCTCATTCCACCAGTAGGGAGCCGCCACAGAAAAGGCTCTGGCCCTAGTGCTGGTGAGCCTTGCCTCCTTGGGGCCCGGGATAGTTAACCGGTGTTGGGCCCCAGACCGTAGTGCTCTCTGGGGTATATATGGGGAAAGGCGGTCCCTCAGGTAGGTCGGACCCTGGCCATGTAGGGCTTTAAAGGTAAGCACCAGCACCTTGAAACGAATCCCTTGAGTTTCCACTGCTGTCTGTGCCTGGCCTTTCCTGTTCTATAAAGTGGGGGAATTCACCTGATCTGTCTTCTCCTCACCCCTCTATTGGGAGGGGCACGAACAGGTGCCCTTGTCAAAGGTGTGAGAACTGAGCATCTCTTTGTTCTATCATAGAACAACTCTACAATTATTTCATACTTAAACATTAGCTGTGTTGTAACAGGGCATTTGATTCCTCTCCTTCTCCCATCAGATGTAGATATCAGACGGCTGGGGTTATCATCTTTTTTTTTTAAACCCTTATTCTCTTCTGATTTCCCTGGAGTTTTGTATTTTAATTAAATCTCTGCATGGGAGCAAATGTCAGTGATTGGGCTATAGCTTAAATGGGCCTAAGGAAATAAGCCCATGAGGTAAATGAAGGCCCACAGGTTTGACTAGGAAACCTTTCCTCCCCTCTCCCAGATCGTCTTGGGGTTTATCCGTAAAACTTAGCATTAAGGGAGATGGTTTCGCTCTTTCAGCTAGGCTGGATTCTGTCCATATTTCTGGTATTGTGGGTGGTGGGTGGGGGTGAACTGCAGCTAGAGTTGCCAATTGCCAGGTGGGGCCAGGAGATCTCCTGGAATTATAACTGATCCCCGGAGATCAGTTTGTTAGCAGTCAGACCCCTCCTCCCGCTGAGGGGCAGTTTATAGCTTAAAGAGCCCAAAACACCCCTCCATACATCACCCTAAAACCCTAAGTGCAGGGCACTGCTTGGGCCAAAGCGAACCAAAATGGATGCCAGTCAGGCAGAGGTCTTGGAAAGCAGTTTCAAGGCATGAGTCAGAGCGGCTGGCTACTACCCCCCTCCTTGCCCTGGAGAGTTGCATGGCTCAGAACAATAAGTCCACCCAGGATCATAGTAGTAGCATAGCCAGGAGATCCTAAGATTGTCTGGCAGCCAGAAGTTCGATCTCTTTCAGCGTTATGCACCACTAGGTGGCAAGCTAGACTTGTGTTTTAAGGCAAGAGACGTTTCATAGGTGGTCGTTTGGATGATCATAGACATATGGGTGAACAGATCTATATCCTTGAAATACGCAGTTAAAGCATACAAAAATACTTTTACAATATTAAAACTAAAATAAGTCCTGGTATATACACCAGTCATTGTATATACACCAGTCGTATATCTCGGTTGTTCCGTGATTTTGATTGTTTTTTAATGCCGTTACCTTTTTAAAAAAAACAAAAACGTTACTTGCAATCTCTTCAAAAATAATTTCTTGGCCAGCGCGCTGTGTCCTTCTCGGGGCCTGGAATGAATTCAGTTGCCTGGAGTGTTACTAACAGTTATTAAAGATTTCCCAAAGTTACACCATGGAATTGCAGTGCAGTTGGCGAGGGGTGAAGGTGGCCTTGGGCAGCCAGGGAACCCATCATCAATCCACCGGATATCAAAGGCAGAAGACTAAGCCGGCAGCCCAACTCTTCCTCTCCTTTCTGCAGCCCAAAAGGAATTTGCCGACACATTTTTCCGGACAAGAGAACCCTGCAGCGTCACTGCATAATTCTTAATGACTTGGTGAGCTGGGCAGGGTGTCTGCAAGTTCCCCCTGCGAGCGGCACGGAGAACTGTAGGCCTGGAGGACAGGAGAGGAAGCAATCTTATAACATAATGAATCTGTGATACCCATTTTGACCTCGCCGGAAAGCAATTGCCTCCCTAGCAGGGGAGATCTAATTAGAACCTTCTGTTGGAGGATACCAGTCTTGTCTGGGCTGCCTTCGAACGTGGAGCACGCGTGTTCTCCCTCACTTGGTGGGTGCTCTAGTTCTAGTTTCGTACATGGCCGTGGTTTGTATTACTACCTGCTTTGGATTTTTCCGGTCAGCTTTGATGGAATAAAGGTTAAGATACAAAAGGGGACCCACCTGAACTTGAGGGACCAACCATGTTTCATTTGGGAAAGGAATAGGGTTCCCAGGTCTAGGTTGGGAAAAACCTGGAGTGGATCCAGGAGAGGGCGGAGTTTAGGGAGGGGAGGGGCCTCAGCATGACACTGTAGAGAAAGAAATAAGAAAATAGGAAATGTGCTCGGTGTATGAAAGAGATGAAAGAGCTTGTGGCCCAATGGACCACCCTAAAGGAAACCACATTGTCTGAAGAGAGTACAGAAATAGCTTAACAAAAAACCCAAGCTTCTGCTTAGTAAAAGAAAAGGGCAAAAGGTTTTAGCTAGAGCGCAGCCGTAAAGAATATATACCAACACACCCCGCATAACCAAGTAGGTTATTAGCATGAGAAGTATATAGTAGGCAAAATGGGAAATAGATTGTAACTCTACCCTTCTCCGCCTAGGGGAGGGAAAGCGGGGGTGGTCGGAACCGGCTGGGTTAGGATAAAAACGGCTTCTCGGAGGACCACCCTCTGAGAGGCGTGGGTGATTGCTCATTGTGCAACCTGCTTCTCCGCTTGTTATTCGAATAAAAACCTTTTCTACATCCTTTCACTGTTGTCCTGCATTCGAATAATTCAGGTAATAGGGGTCTGATGTGCCCCAGACCCTGGGAGTGATCCTAACAGTACAATGCCATACAACCTTCAAAGCAGCCATTTTCTCCAGGGGAGCTGATCTCTGTCAGTAGGGGAGGGAGAGCGGGGGTGGTCGGGACCGGCCGGGTTAGGATAAAAACGGCTTCTCGGAGGACCACCCTCTGAGAGGCGTGGGTGATTGCTCATTGTGCAACCTGCTTCTCCGCTTGTTATTCGAATAAAAACCTTTTCTACATCCTTTCACTGTTGTCCTGCATTCGAATAATTCAGGTAATAGGGGTCTGATGTGCCCCAGACCCTGGGAGTGATCCTAACAGTACAATGCCATACAACCTTCAAAGCAGCCATTTTCTCCAGGGGAGCTGATCTCTGTCAGCTGGAGATCAGTTGTAGAAGTGGGAGATCCCCAGGCCCCACCTGGAGGCTGGCAACCTTAGAGAGGAAAGGTGACAGTCTGCTTCGCCTCAGAGGTTTCATTCTCACTCAAGGGTCGGGGGAGGCCATGGTTCAGTGGAAGAGACTCTGCTTTGCATGCAGAAGGTCCCAGGTTCTATCCCCGGCATCTCCAGCTAAAAGAACCAGGTAGTAGGTGATGTGAAAGGTCTGTGCATGGGACCCCGGAGAGCTGCTGCCAGTCTGAGTAGATAATACTGGCTTTGAGTAGACAATACTGGCTACGGTGGACCAATGGTCCAATTCACGTGTATGTGTAAACCTGTGTCCTGATTGTAGCCAGCAGGTGGACCAATGGTCCGATTCATGTGTATGTGTAAACCTGTGTCCTGATTGTAGCCAACAGAATGCTGCCTCATTCTCACTCAAGGGTTGGGGGAGGCCATGGTTCAGTGGAAGAGACTCTGCTTTGCATGCAGAAGGTCCCAGGTTCTATCCCCGGCATCTCCAGCTAAAAGAACCAGGTAGTAGGTGATGTGAAATGTCTGAGCATGGGACCCCAGAGAGCTGCTGCCAGTCTGAGTAGATAATACTGACTTTGAGTAGACAATACTGGTTACGGTGGACCAATGGTCCGATTCATGTGTATGTGTAAACCTGTCTCCTGATTGTAGCCAGCAGGTGGATGTTCACTCAACAGAATACTGCCCTGGACAAAGATGTCCCTGCAGTTGAAAACTTGTTAACAAGAGAAAAGTTCTAGTACAGCTTTCTCTCTTTGACGCTGGTGTCATACATGTAGTATTCCCCCCCCCCCAAGTTTACAACAGCCTGCAACCGTGATCTGAAGTGGTACCATCCAGACACAGTCTAGAACAGGGGTGTCAAACATGTGGCCCGGGGGCTGGATCAGGCCCCTAGAGAGTTTCTATCAGGCCCTCAGTGGAACTGGCTGTCTTCTGCTTCTTCTTCCAGTTCTGCTGCTGCTGTGTCATCGCAGGTTTGCAGCTTACAGATTATCAGACACTGTTAAATAAACAAAATATTGCAGGAGTGCTAATGTTTTAAGCATGTTTTTATTTTAAGTAAAAAAAAACCAAAACCCTTTGTGTTTGTGTCCTTTATAAAGTTTGTATCTCCACTACCTGGCATTACATTTTATGACACACATGGCCCGGCCCTACAAAGTCTCATTCATGTCACATCTGGCCCTCATAACAAATGAGTTCAACACCCCTGGTCTAGAAGCCTCTTCAGATAGTACAGAGCACACATGTTGGGTCTGTGGCCCCCACCCTGTGTCAGGGGCACCCTGTCGTATGGCTTGTGGGTCCTCCTCGTTTCCTGTGCCTGATTAGGGTCAAGACCATGGTGCACCACAAAGAAGCGGCTTTGGGCTTCAGTCTTTCCCCCCTTCCTCCATTTTCTCATCCTGAAACAGTTCCAGGGAGTGCTGTTTGAGGAAGCCCACATTTCCTTGAAATAATTGTGCCTTCCCCCAAACAGGCCCTATAGTACCCCTCAGGGATTGTTCCAGGTTAGGAAGATGTTGGCTCCATGGTCAACCCGTGCAATCCACAATGTGTGAGGAGGTTAGAGTGAGAATTGTGCCCTACTCTCAGATGTTGAAACTCTGTCTTGAAACTCAAAGGAGGGTTGCCAACTGTGGGTTGGGAGATTCCCGGAGGAGGAAGAAGAGGAGGAGGAGAAAAAGGAAGAAGAGGAGGAGATTGGATCATTGGATCTGTGCCCCGCCCTTCACTACCCGTAGGAGTCTCAGAGCGGCTTACAATCCCCTTCCCCTCCCCACAACAGACACCCTGCGTGAGGCAGGTGGGGCTGAGAGATCTCTCTCGAGAACTGCCCTTGAGAGAACAGCTCTGAGGGAACTTGTGACTGATCTGGGGTGGAGCCTGCGGAGACGAGGGTTTAGGTAGGGGAGGGACCTCAGAAGAGGTCAGAATCCACCTTCCAAAAACGCCATTTCTGCCAGGGGAACCAAGTTCTGAATTCTGGAAATCAGTTTGTAATCCCAGGAGAACTCCAACCCCTCCAAGCCATCTCTCCTTGGTGGTAGCCAAGTCCATAAGCCTGGACACTCACTCCTGCTCCTAAGGAAATCCAAATCCCATTTTTTTGTTTTTCACCCTCAATGCAGCAGAAATCTGTCTGGAGAATCATCAGCTTAACCAACTACCTGATGCCCGTAAACTGTGCAGACTGGACTTTCAATTCACCCTTTGAGTATTTTTTAAACAACTTTTGATGGACCTTGCAAAAATGAATTCCTGCCTTTTTTTTACTGTCTTGAAAGAAGAGCTCTCCACGTATTGACATCTGAGACTGTAAACTTGATATACAGCAAATCAGTTTTCCTGCAGCACAGGACTAAGGCATCCTGCTCATCACTAGTTTTAGTGAAAATTGAGAGGCTAAGTAGTAGGGTTGCCAGCTCTGGGCTGGGAAATACCTGGAGATTTGGGGGCTGGAGCCTGGAGAGGGTGGGGTTTGGGGAGGGGAGGGGAGGGGAAGGACCTCAGCAGGTCGTAATGCCGTGGGACCCATCCTCCAAAGCAGCCACTTTCTCCAGGAAAACCGACCTTGGTCATCTTGAGATCAGTGGTAATAGTGGGAGATCTCCAGGTGCCCCCTGGAGGTTGGGAACACTACTAAGCAGGATAAGGATTGCATTTGGCTGAGAACTTAGATGCATTAACACTGTTGTTATGTATTGGGACTGGAACATTCCAGGACTGTTTCTACCAGAGACTGGCTGAGCTTGGAGCTCTAGAACAATAGCCCACCAGGACTCTGGAGGTGGCCAATGGGGAATTAATGGTTCTGACGATGGCCTCTCATTGGTAGTTGTTTAGGAAGTGGGTGGAGTTTGCGTGCTATTTAAACAGGGCCGTTGCCCTGGCAGTTTGTCTTTTTGTCTTTGTCTTGTTCTTGCTGAATCACTAATAAAGCAGAGCTGATCACTATGCTTGGGGTCAGACCGTCCATGGAACCCAGTATTTAACAACTGTCTATAATTTTTATGGACCAATGTCTGCTTTTTTCCAGTCCCCCTCCCCACTCTGTCCATTGGTTCTTACAAGCAAGCATGTCCAACACTTGCTTTCAATGGGCTGCTCAGTTCTGCAGTGATGGCCCCTCTGCGATTTGTGTATCTAGAAACCCACAGGGAGTTTATCTTGAAAACATTATGAGACTATCCGCTTTCAGTTGAAGAAGAAGAAGAAGAAGAGATTAGATTTATACCCTGCCCTTGACTCAGTCTCAGAGGGGCTTAAACTCCTTTCTCTTCCCCTCCCCACAACAGACACCCTGTGAGGTAGGTGGGGCTGAGAGAACTCTGACACAAACTGCTCTTTTTCAAGGACAGCGGTGCCAGAGCTTGTGACTGACCCAAGGTCACATCAGCAGGTGCAAGTGGAGGAGTGGGGAATCAAACCCGGTTCTCCCAGATTAGAGTCCGCACACTTAACCACTACACCTACACAAGGATCGCTGTAAAACATGCGTAAAACATTTGCAGTACAACTCAGAAAAAAAGCAATTCTTTTCTTTCCAGTCATTCAGAGATGCGACTCCCAATTTGCAACCAAACTACAATTTAAGCCCCAGAGGGATTGCACTCGGATGGGCTACAACAGCCAATCATATCCTGTTTGGGAGAATTACTGTATTTTAATCTGGATCGTCCACAAGGTAGATCCATCTCACAGTAACTTCTTTTCTGATGTTACTTTTGCTCTGGGATCTCTTACTACACATAGGAGATATTCAGGATTGGCACAATTTTTTTCCCAGTCTTGGCAGCAGGAGAGCATCTCTGTGTGACTTCACAAAAGATTCTGGGATGTACTCGCAATTCATGCTGTGAGCTGGCCATGCTGGAATTGGCAGAATCCAGACTGGCATGGCGAATGCGGCATCATGGAGTCAACTGATTGAGTGGGACACTGAGTGGCTGCCTATTCCATCTGTACAACTGAGCAAGGCTGTGGAAATATTCCTAAATTTGATCCAAAAGGGGGCAAAAATAGGGGCTATCCTTGCTGGGAGATTTTGGGTGTTAAATTTGAAAATGTACTAAGGAAGAATCTCTTTTCCGGATCCTGATGAGAACATTGTTACATTTATTCCATTTGTACAGGGTCATCATTGTACATGGTGTCTTTGCAGAGCAAATTAAAAAGTTGGCTCCCTGATAGGTTGCCCCTAGAAGCTTATAACCTACATATTGGCAAAGAGGGAGATAACTGGGGAAGAGGAGGGAGAGGCAAGGGGAAAGGAATTAGACATGTAGAGGAATTAGATCATGAGAGGGAGGGCAGGAAGGGTTGCCTCAGTGCATAGTTCATGTGGCCCTTTCTTACATGCCCAGGGAAATGCTGATTGCCACTTTGGGGTCAGGAAGCAATTTTTCTCCAGGCCAGTTTGGCTAGGGATCCTGGAGGGTTTTTTGTCATTTTCTGGGTGTGGAACAGTGGTCATTGGGGGTGTGGGGGGGTATTTGTGAATTTCCTGCATTGCACAGGGGGTTGGACTAGATGACCCTGGAGGTCCCTTCCAACTCTATGATTCTATGACTCCATGATTCTAAGTGCAAGGTTTGATTTATGTGCATAGTTGACAGATTTTTTTGTCCCTTACTAGTGCAATAGTTTTTATTAACACCTTTAAATAATTGCATATATGTTTTCTTCCTCCAAATGGACACGGTTTTCAGGTTGAACAAAACACCCAATGTTACCCCTAAGAAGCTTCTTAGACTATATTTTATGCATGCCTTACTTAAAAAAAACCTGACTAGATGTGTGCATTGATGTGTAAATGTTACTAGATAATTTTAATAATGGATGCTGCATTTTTTTTTTTTTAAAGAGTGCTGCTCTTTGGAGGAATGGAAATCCATTTTAGGAGGTCTTCTGATGAGTACGAACCTTCCCATAAATTTCCAATGGTGCGCTCAATCATTTCCCATTTATAATTGCTAAAAAGTGCTTGGTCCCCTCTTACAAAACTCCAATATTATGAACATCCCCCAGAAAACCTTTTGAGCTTCTGTCTTTGATGTAAGCTTCAAAGGGACACCAGGATAAAACCTCATATGCTTCGCTGGCTGTCTTGTGCTCATCGTACAAATGGCCTCCCATTATAATCCCGTGTCTCTGTATTTTAAAGGTACTGAAAATTAACCGCTCACCTCTTCTCTGACATTAGATTAGAGAATAATTTGGCAAAATGATTGCTAATGAGGCTTTTGAACCGTACACAATGTGACACTCATATCACCGGAATAAAGCTTTTCCAGATAGCATCATGACAATTTATTTGCTTTATTTGCAAGGGAAAAAACACACACACACTCCAAGATGATTACTTTCGTTCTGGTTAACTAATTTGTTACCTTAAAAAAAGAAAAGAAAAGGTCCCTTTTACAATCTGCAAAGCTTTGTCCCTTTCCTTCAGCCCATAAAGTAAGAAAGATGCCAAGTCGTGATTCTTCACTCAAAAGTAAGCCCCATTCTGATCAATGGGGTCTTTCTCCCAAGTAACTGTGCAACTGGCTGCAGCTGTAGTATGTTGAGAGCTGGATGGATGGTGTCCCTTCTGCTGTTCCACATTCGTGCTAACTCCTCCATTTTGAAGAGAGAGACGGAAAGCTAAGTGGGTCAGCTGATTGTCCTGCTGTGTGTTGCACCAATCAG
The DNA here is from genome assembly GCF_001447785.1 of Gekko japonicus. Classification (NCBI taxonomy): domain Eukaryota; kingdom Metazoa; phylum Chordata; class Lepidosauria; order Squamata; family Gekkonidae; genus Gekko; species Gekko japonicus. The sequence goes on from NW_015162506.1 coordinate 532,192, forward strand.
ATCCACAGATTCGTTCTGAAGAGACGACCATTTTATCAGATAGCAAAAGAGACACTACAAGGCTCATTCATATTCAGAGCTAGAAAATTTTGAAAAAAATATATCCAAATTAAATACTCAGGGAAGCTCAAATTCTGAGAGAGCTAGTTTGGTGTAGTGGTTAGGAGTGCAGACTCTAATCTGGGAGAAACAGGTTTGATTCCCCACTCCTCCACATGCAGCTGCTGGTGTGACCTTGGGTCAGTCACAAGTTCTCTCAGAGCTGTTCTCTCAAGGGCAGTTCTCAAGAGAGCTCCCTCAGCCCCATCTACCTCACAGGGTGTCTGTTGTGGGAAGGGGAAGGGAAAGGCGATTGTAAGCTGCTCTGAGACGCCTTTGGGTAGTGAAGGGCAGGGTATAAATCCAATCTCTTCTTCTCTTCTTTTTCTTCTTCTAAACAAAAAAACATTGTACTTCAGTAATGTTATAGTAAATAATAAACATTACATAATATTGTCATATTGCCCCCCCAAAAAAGGCTGTTTTGGCACTTGAAAAAGCATGGGGGGGGGCGCAACAGCACCTCATCCTGCCATGCTGTGGCCCAGTCTTGACCAGGCCCTTGCTGCATTTTTAAAACACTTTAAAATGGCATCTGTGTCCCTGTGGCAGATATGAGGACATTGTCACATCTAGTTTGGCCCTTACTGCTTTGCTTATTGTAGGTAGTGTTATGTATTGGGACTGAATCATTCCAGGACTGTCACACCAGAGACTGGCTGAGCTTGGAGCACAAGAACAATAGCCTACCAGGACTCTGGAAGTAACCAGTCAAGTAGTAATGTTATGTAAATAGCCTGGGAGTGGGGGGTGTTTGGGTGTGGCAATTGCATGCTATTTAACAGAGCTGAGGCTCTGGAGCAATGCTCCCTCTAAGCTGTGGAGTCTTGTGAGGAAAAATTCTACCTTGTGAGCTACTGGCATTAAAGTTGTGAGTGGGCAATTTGGCTGCTGCATTAAACTAGTTTGCTCTGGAGCCATCCTTCCTGAGCTAAGACAAACATGTGTGAGCCGGAGGCTAAAAAAATGTGCGTTAGCTCACACTAACTCAGCTTAGAGGGAACACTGTTCTGGAGTCTTGTCTTGCTCTTTGTGAAATCACAAATAAAGCTGAGCTGATCACTAGACTTGAGCCTGCTCATCCATGGAACCCACTATTTAACAGGTAGCATTTTTTTTAATTCAAAAGTTTCCTAACTTTTGTAATTCAGTTTTACTAAACCTATGGGCACAGAGTAGGGGTCACGGGAGCTGAGGAAGTTGTGAATTTCATGCATTGTGCAGGGGGCTAGACTAGATGTTCCTTGGGGTCCCTTCCAGCTCTGTGTTTCTATAATATGGATACATGTATAATACTCTTCATTGCATTATCATCTTTGTCATCCAGTTCTACTGCATTGCTATACATATTATACTGTCCTATTGTATTGTTTTAAGCATTCTGTAATCTGCTTTGAGTCTAAGGGTGCGTTCAGACGGGGCATTTGCAACGGTATAGGTGCCGGTTGGAATTGGTGTACTTACCGGCGTTCACACGGTGAACATCTGCCTTCCGTCCCTAACCGTTGCAAAGAGCTTTACACCGTTGTATTCTGCCACTAGGTCCCCAAGTGGTGGTATCCTGAGTGCAACGGTTGTAATCGCTTTACCCCCGTCTGATTGCTCTCCAGCGTTGTAAAGCCACTTCCGTTCCGATTTTCGCCCACCATTTTTTTTGTTAGGTCGGCGATATGTGCTTGGGCGAAGCTTCGCCCCGGCGTTTGTTTAAAAAAGAAAGAAAAGGTCCTTAGTTTAAGGTTTTGGAGGACTCCGAGACCTCAGGGAGGCCAGTTTGGTCTTTAAACTTTAAAGGTAAGTCCTTACCTTTAAACTTTAAATGTAAGATGGGGTGTTTTGCGCATGCGTAAAGATCGCCATTCTGTGGATGGCTGCCTATGCGCATGATCAAACTGAGGTTTTTTAAAAAACAACAACGCCAACGCCCGCTGCATGTGAACGGGCATACAGCGATGGGCTCCGCAGACAGGAGGTACGTGTGATCGCGTTTCAGCCGGCATAAACTGCACCGGTTCCAACCAGTACAGTTTATGCCGGCTGAAACGCCCCATCTGAACGCACCCTAAGAGTGAAAAGCTAGACTAGAAATGAAGTCAATACATAATTCAGTGCCTGAATAAATGCATAAAAACTCCCAGCTCCCTCCTTCCATCATTGTTAGCAAGATACCACTTCCCTACATGGGAATAGGGTTACCAGCTCTGATTTGGGAAATACCTGAAGATTTTGGGCATGGAGTTTGAGGAGGGCAGGGTTGGGGGGGGAGGGATTTCAGCGGGGTATAGTGCCATAGACTCCACCTTCCAAAGTAGCCATTTTCTCCAGGTGAAGAAATCGCTATTGCCTGGAGAGCTGTTGTAATCCCAGGAGATCTTGAGGCAAAACCTGGAAGCTGGGCAAACCTCTATAGGAATGGAGGTGGGAAGGAAAGCCAGTATAGTATATAGCAGGGGTCATTTCGTAGAAAAAGAGCTAGAGGAACTCATTAGCATAACTCATTAGCATATGCCACACCCCCTGACATCACCGGAAGTGTGTCATAAGGCCACACCCCCTGACATCACTGGAAGTGTGTCATAAGGTCACACACCCCGCCCCCAATGGGCCCGGCGGTGGACCTGCAAGGCCGGTGGGAGTGCAAGGAAGCCCTGCGAAGGCCCTCCCTGGCCCCAGGCAGGCAGGGGTGGGGAGAGGCAGGGAGGAAGCAACTTACCCTCCCTCTTCTCCTGCCTCCTCCTGGCTGAATGAGGGCCGGAAGCGGGGTGGCCGGAAGCAGGGGGCGGGGCTTCGTCATGTGCTCTGCCCCCCGTACCTCTCCCGGGGGAACTGCGATCCCCCGCGATCCTCCCCGAAATGACCTCTGGTATATAGTGGTTAGTGCTAGAGTTGGACCCCAGTTCAAATTGTTATTTCCTCCACAAAACTTGCTTGTGTAGCTTTGGTCTAGTCCTTCTTTCCCAGTTTACACTACTTCTCTGGACTGTTGTGAGGATGAAATGAGGGAAGGGAGAGCTATTTATTCTGTTCTGATATCTTTGGAGGAAGGGCATGATAAAAATGGAACAGACAGACGGAATCATATGGAGAACGCCCTACTGCTATTCATAATGCTTAAAGGTAAAGGTTCCCTTGCTCGAAAGCCAGTCAAATCCGACTCTAGGGTTGCGGTGCTCATCTCCGTTACAAAGCCGAAGAGCCAGCGCTGTCCGAAGACATTTCCGTGGTCATGTGGCCGGCATGACTAAACACCAAGGCGCACGGAATGCTGTTACCTTCCCACCGAAGTGGTACCTATTTATCTACTTGCAATTTCTTGCTTTCGAACTGCTAGGTTGGAAGGAGTCATAATGTTTAGGCACTTTTAAAAATATGACCGCTCTGGGCTGGAAACACCAAGGAAAAAGAAAGGGCAAAACCACGGAGGAAATGTTTAGCTGACCATAAGAACATAAGAACATAAGAGACGCCAATGTTGGATCAGGTCAAAGGCCCATCCAGTCCAACACTCTGTGTCACACAGTGGCCAGAAATACCAGTGCCATCAGGAGGTCCAGCAGTGGGGCCAGGACATTAGAAGCCCTCCCACTGTTGACCCCCCCCAAGCACCAAGAAGACAGAGCATCACTTGCCCCAGAGCCCCTAGCTATACCTTGTGGCTAATAGCCACTGATGGACCTCTGCTCCATATGCTTATCTAATTCCCTTTTGAAGCCATCCATGCTTGTAGCACCCACCACTTCCTGTGGCAGTGAATTCCAAGTGTTAATCACTCTTTGGGTGAAGAAGGACGTCCTCAAAGAGCTTTACACCGTTGTATTCTGCCACTAGGTCCCCAAGTGGTGGTATCCTGAGTGCAACGGTTGTAATCGCTTTACCCCCGTCTGATTGCTCTCCAGCGTTGTAAAGCCACTTCCGTTCCGATTTTCGCCCACCATTTTTTTTGTTAGGTCGGCGATATGTGCTTGGGCGAAGCTTCGCCCCGGCGTTTGTTTAAAAAAGAAAGAAAAGGTCCTTAGTTTAAGGTTTTGGAGGACTCCGAGACCTCAGGGAGGCCAGTTTGGTCTTTAAACTTCAAAGGTAAGTCCTTATCTTTAAACTTTAAATGTAAGATGGGGTGTTTTGCGCATGTGTGAAGATCGCCTATGCGCATGCTCAAACTGAGTTTTTTTTAAAAAAAACACACCGACGCCCGCTGCATGTGAATGGGCATACAGCGATGGGCTCCGCAGACAGGAGGGAAGTGTGATCGCATTTCTGCCGGCATAAACTGCACCGGTTCCAACCGGTACAGTTTATGCCGGCTGAAACGCCCCATCTGAACACACCCTAAGAGTGAAAAGCTAGACTAGAAATGAAGTCAATATGAATAAATGCATAAAAACTTCCAGTTCCCTCCTTCCATCATTGTTAGCAAGATACCACTTCCCTACATGGGAATAGGGTTACCAGCTCTGATTTGGGAAATACCTGAAGATTTTGGGCGTGGAGTTTGAGGAGGGCAGGGTTTGGGGGGGGGGGATTTCAGCGGGGTATAGTGCCATAGAATCCACCTTCTAAAGCAGCCATTTTCTCCATGTGAAGAAATCGCAATTGCCTGGAGAGCTGTTGTAACCCCAGGAGATCTTGAGGCAAAACCTGGAGGCTGGGCAACCCTCTATAGGAATGAAGGTGGGAAGGAAAGCCAGTATAGTATATAGTGGTTAGTGCTAGAGTTGGAACCCAGTTCAAATTGTTACTTCCGCCACAAAACTTGCTTGTGTAGCTTTGGACTAGTCCTTCTTTCCCAGTTTACACTACTTCTCTGGACTGTTGTGAGGATGAAATGAGGGAAGGGAGAGCTATTTATTCTGTTCTGATATCTTTGGAGGAAGGGCATGATAAAAATGGAACAGACAGACGGAATCATATGGAGAACGCCCTACTGCTATTCATAATGTTTAGGCACTTTTAAAAACATGACCGCTCTGGGCTGGAAACACCGAGGAAAAAGAAAGGGCAAAACCACCGAGGAAATGTTTAGCCGACCAGGAATGGTTTTTTGAAAGTACAGGCCAGTGTTGCTTGTTTATTTCATTTCTTCTGTGATTATCTTCGTATATGGAAAACAAATTTTGTAGAAAGGTCCGGGAGAGCGTATGGTTGTTCACCTGGGGTCCTATCGTATAGCTTCTCTTCTTCATCTAATTTGGAGGGAGGCACATTCCAGTCAGCCCCGAGGATGGAAGCAACCGTGAGGTAATTTTTTTATGAGGCGACAGCCCAGGGCGTCCATCAAAACCTTGTCAACACAGAACCATTACAACCAAGAAGGCTGTGACAATCCAAAGGTTAATGCGGACAGAAATGATAACGGCGCTGGATCGCTTCAGAGTTTCTTGAGCTATGCTTTGCTGCTGACTGATGTTGTCTGCTAAGAGGTCTCCTTCTCACAAATAACGGCTGAATGAAAAACAGCAACAATGGCGAGCAGAAAGGGGCAGAGCTGTGTGAGCGGCTTTTGTGAGACAGGCAATTCTCATCGTGAAAAATGAGAAATGTACATGGAAAGAAAAAGTTAACTAAGTGTCTATTAAGTTGGCAATCTCTCAGGCAGGGCAGAGAATCCTGTGAAAACTCCTGAAGCTGCTTCTGTGGGATCTGAGATACTGAATGCCCGAAATTGCACAGAATCCTCAGACGCTTTTGCCTTTCTGATTTGTTAGTCGGCTGGACGCCCTATGTAAATTGTTTCAGGTGGGTAACCATTTTGATTTACAGTAAAAGAGCAAGACTTGAGTCCAATAGAGAGCCAGTATGGTGTAGTGGTTAGGAGCGCAGACTCTAATCTGGGAGAACTGGGTTTGATTCCCCACTCCTCCACATGCAGCTGTTGGTGTGACCTTGGGTCAGTCACAAGTTCTTTCAGAGGTGTTCTCTCAAGGGCAGTTCTTGAGAGAGTTCTCTCAGCCCCACCTACCTCACAGGGTGTCTGTTGTGGGGAGGGGAAGGGAAGGCGATTATAAGCCACTCTGAGGCTCCTTCAGATAGTGAAGGGCAGGGTATAAATCCAATCTCTTCTCTACTCTCTTTTTATTTATTATTGTTTACATTTATTAATAGTCGGCCTTTCTCACTTGGACTCAAGGCAGATTACACATAGTAAGTCAGTACAATCAACAAGATGGGAGGATTTGGCAGAACATGAGATGGCTTAAGGCCGTACCATTAACAGAAAATGTTTTTAAGGTGTGTCATCGTTGGCATTTGGCCCCTGACAGGCTAGCCAAATTCTACCTGGGGACTAGCAATCTGTGCTGGAAATGTAATTCCCAAGTAGGTTCTTTTTATCATGCATGGTGGACCTGTAATATAGTAAAAAAATATTGGAAAGAGGTTCATTTGATAATAATACAGGCAACGGAAGTACAAGTACCATTAGACCCTGAAATATTTCTGCTAAGTATACTACCTGAAAACTGGAAAACTGAAAACTGGAAAACTGGTGACTCATTTACTGGCAGCAGTAAGAATACCACTAGCTAAGTGTTGGAAAAAGGATAAGATACCAGATAGATGGGATTTTATTAATAAAGTGATTGAAGTGATAGAAATGGACAATCTAACACAAAAACTCCATGGGAGTATGAATTCTGTTTTTCAAAAAATTTGGTCAAATGTATATAAGTGGATTGAAATGAATACGTGAGTAAACCTAACATCTATTAATAACTGTTAAACCAGATATGTTTAAGCAGGGACAGAGGAAGGATCCATTTTTAATCGTGATGCATGAGGTTTGATGTTTTGTCTTTGGTGGTGGGTACATGTTAAATGTTTATATATATGTATATAACAATAAAAATTATAACCCCCCCCAAAAAAAATAACAAGATGGGACATTCAATAAACAGTGAAATAGGATTTGGGTTGTAGAACCAACCAGAAGTCTAAAAAAACAGAACTGAAGCAAAGCAGAAGCGTTAACGTGACACATTATATGATGCAAAATTACGCATTAAGACACATTAAATGATGCGAGATTAGAGCCATAGGTTCCAACCCACAGCAAACCATTCCCAGTAGTACAGACCACAGAGCTAACCTATTGCCTGCATAGAAAAGTCTTCCTGAATCATTCAGTTTTGCATCATTTGCAGAAAGGCAGGAGATTGGGAGCCTTTCTGACCTTCTCAGGTAGGCCATTCCACAAGGTGGGTCCCACAACAGAGAAAGCACGTTTACGGGCAGTTGTTGATTTTGCCCACTTGAAGCTTGGCATCTGCAGAAGGTTCTGCTCAAACAAGGGTGAAGAAGAAGAAGAGATTGGATTTATACTCCGCCCTTCACTACCCAAAGGAGTCTCAGAGTGGCTTACAATCTCCTTTCCCTTCCCCTCCCCACAACAGACACCCTGTGAGGTAGGTGAGGCTGAGAGAGCTCTGACAGAAACTGCTCTTTTTCAAGAACAGCTGTGCCAGAATTATGGCTTGCCCAAGGTCATCCGGCAGGTGCAAGTGGAGGAGTGGGGAATCAACCCCGGTTCTCCCAGATTAGAGTCCGCACACTTAACCACTACACCAAACCAAACCACTACAAAGCATGGGGGAGGGACTTCTTATTGAACTTTAAGGTGCTACTGGTCTCAGAACTTGCTCCCATCTACATTGTTTTCCCTAGGCCTGCAGCTCTGTCCTTGAGACCAAGTTTTGACTGAGCAATTATGACGCGGCTGTCACACTGAAGGCTGTCAGCCTACTAAAGAATCTGAGTTGATGAACGAAGCCCCCCATTATCCAATTAGTCGACTGATTTTAATTGATTAAATTTAAATACATTTTCTAGTACAAAAGGAGAGGGGCATTTCGAGCAGCGATAGCGCACCGTACGAGAAAAGCCATCGCCTGTTTGGGGGGGGGGAGAGAAATGGTAACCTTTAATGGGCTTTTTCGTCAGTCATGAAAATAATGGACCAGAATCACGATAGCTGAAACCACAAAATAAATAAGCATGCCCTTAACGCCACTGAACAATTCCCCCACACTGATCAATCAACTGAAGCTTTCAAATCAGCACCAACGTGGTTGACAGTATACTAGTTACAAGGGGGGGACCCGCGATACTCGCGGGAGAGGGGGACCTCCACGCCTATCAGGAAGAGGAGGAAGCAGCAGAAGGAGGTAAGTTCCACCCCTATCCCGCCGGTTCCCCGTCTCCTCCACCCCTCCTCCACCCCCTGGCTCAATCTTCCCCTCCCCCTGCCCTGGAGCGCACCCCTCCTCCAGAGTCCAGTTCTACCCACCC
>NW_015162506.1:540618-543508 GCF_001447785.1 Gekko japonicus
CCGCCGCCGCCCTGCTCCGCGGCCGCCCGCCGCTTGCCTTCTAAGCGGCGGCGGCGTTCACAGAGCGATCCGTGCGCATGCGCACGGAACGCTCTTGCACTTTCGGGGGGATTTAAACATCCCCCCGAAAGTTTTTTCAAGTTTTAGGATTTTTGTGCACCCCTGGGGACTGCCCCAGGAGTGCACAGACCTCCCCCTGCCTCCCAAGTGCCCCCGAAGTGCGGATATAGCGATCCGCACGGAGGGGGCAACTTGGCTATTAGATATAGTGATAATGTGAAGAAAGGCCCAGTGCAGAATACGTGTCATTTCTGTCATTTTCTTCATCTATTTAGCACATTTTTATCCTGCACTTCTTTCAAGTAGATCAGGCTGATGTATATGGCTCCATTTTATCCTCACAACATTTTATCCTCACAACAGCCTCTGTGAGGCAGGTTAGGCTGGGAGAGGCTATGGCTCAGCAGCAGAGCATCTTCTTTGGATGCAGAAGGTCCCAAGTTCAATCCCTGGTATCTCTTGTTAAAGGGATCACATAGTACTATAGTAGGTAATGTAAACGACATTTATAGTAGTGGTTTTCTGCTGCTTCTGAATGGCCTGTGGGCCATGATATAGAATGTAAGACTGATGTAAAGGACTGTGATGGACAGGTTAGGTTCCACCTCTCCCTAAGAGTGACCAATGGGAGCTAATGGAATGTTAGAGAGAAGGACAGTTGAAAACAGCCATTAAGGGAGTTGAAGATAGTAGTTAGGGAGTTCACTGAGTGCCTTGCTGAGTGAAACTGTGGAGAAGAGCTGCTTAAAACTGACTGAAAAGAGTCAATTATCCCAATTGCAGGAATAGGGAAACAAGCAAAAAGTTCAACGGAAAAGGACTGATGTAACCTCTATCTGACTTTCTTCAGAGTTATGTTCAAACCAGTGTTCCCTCTAAGCTGAGTTAGTGTGAGCCAGCTCACAGTTTTTTAGCTTCCAGCTCACACATTTTTGTCTTCGCTCAATATACTCAATAGCCAAATCGTTCACTCTCAACTGTAATGCCAGTAACTCACAAAGTAGAATTTTTTGCTCACAAGACTCCACAGCTTAGAGGGTGCATTGGTTCAAACCATAAATAAAAGTTAACTCTTTGTTTCTTTAACCCTGAGGACTGGTTGTCTCTGGGAAAGAAACACCCACCCACATATCTTTTAGGATATGAATAAATCATGGCAGCATGTGAATGGGACAATGTATGAACCCCCAACTCCAATAGCTTTGGGCAGTGTTTGAGTGAGGGGTACCTAGTAAAGGGGGCTGTGTAGACATGTGCCTGCCTGAGCTATCTCTAACCCTGAACCTGTGAGAAAGAGGTTGTGGAGGGTGGTAGGGATTCTGTGCTGGTGAAAAAGGTGCACCACCACAACCTCTTGTTAGCCGAATTGCTTTATTTACAGCAATTGGCAATTTATAAATGGGTTCTTGCCAATTTATGCCAAGGTCCTGATCCCACCAAGGGTTACCAGTAAAGGATAACGAGGCTGTTGTAGTTAAAATAGATGTCTTTTACTAGAAATATGTCGCATACAAACAATACTGATGCACTCGCACATTCAATCAAGTTCCTAAGAATTAAAGTAGGAAATAAGCACAGTTGCATTAGCAGGTAGGGATGATGAGAAGGGCGATACTTATCTGTCTTGCCGCTTGGTTGCTCCAATGAAGGATGGAGGGGAAGAAATGGAAAACAAAGGGAGTCCACACGACCAGAACCAGCCAGAACCAGTGTTCCTTCTAAACTGAGTTAGTGTGAGCTAGCTCACAGTTTTTTAGCTTCCGGCTCACACCTTTTTGTCTTAGCTCAGGGAGGATGGCTCCAGAGCAAACTAATTGATGCAGCAGCCAAATCGCTCGCTCACAACTTTAATGCCAGAGGCTCACAAAGTAGAATTTTTGCTCACAAGACTCCACAGCTTAGAGGGAACATTGGCCAGAACGTGTGGGTCTCTTGACTGCAGATCAAGAGACCAATAGTAGAGGCAAGGGTTGGGGATAGCAAGTGGGACTTAAGAGGGGTAAAAGCAGACAGGGGTTGTTGCGGGGGAGATGCTATGTAGCCAGGTAGGAGGGGCCAGGTGACTGGTTCTCTCCTTTTCTAGTCGGTTCAAGAGATGGGCGGTAACTGTGCCAACCTCTTGACCCACCTACCTGTTAGTCCGTCCCAAAAACAATCTATTGGTTGCAGGTAGGGAGGGGAGGTTACCTAGGAGGGATGGCCAATATTGTAACCTAAAACCTTACTTGAAGTATTGGCATCTGGACAGGTGTGAAATCCAGGCATCAGTAATGAAATGTCCATCTGGCAAGAAATGCCAACTCAGGAACAAAGCAGTTGATGGGTGATACGTGTCCACAGGCAGCTTTGCTATGGCGGCTGTCTCTTCCCAAAGTTGTTGTTTCATTGCTCACAATAATGGAGATTTGTGCTTCTTCACCAGGCTGGGCAACTGTGTAGCTGAAACCTTATTTACATGTAAGGCATGTGCAGGCACCCTCTATGTGTGGCATCACAACAGGTGGACCTAAAGTGTACAGCTTTCTGAGCCTATGTGTATGTGCACAGTCCCTTGTGTGTAGCAATATGCAGTCCATAAAGCAAATATCAGGCTTATTCTCTAACACTCCCTCTAAACTGTGGGGTCTTGTGAGCAAAAATTCTACTTTGCGAGCTATTGGCCTTAAAGTTGTGAGCAAGCAATTTAGCTGCTGCATAAATTAGTTTGCTCTGGAGCCCTCCTTCCTGAGCGAAGACAAAAAGGTGTGAGCCGGAGGCTAAAAAACTGTGAGCTAGCTCACACTAACTCAGCTTAGAGGGAACACTGGTCACCACTGTTATATTTTTGTCC
>NW_015162506.1:544953-555162 GCF_001447785.1 Gekko japonicus
GTGTGGGTCTCTTGACTGCAGATCAAGAGACCAATAGTAGAGGCAAGGGTTGGGGATAGCAAGTGGGACTTAAGAGGGGTAAAAGCAGACAGGGGTTGTTGCGGGGGAGATGCTATGTAGCCAGGTAGGAGGGGCCAGGTGACTGGTTCTCTCCTTTTCTAGTCGGTTCAAGAGATGGGCGGTAACTGTGCCAACCTCTTGACCCACCTACCTGTTAGTCCGTCCCAAAAACAATCTATTGGTTGCAGGTAGGGAGGGGAGGTTACCTAGGAGGGATGGCCAATATTGTAACCTAAAACCTTACTTGAAGTATTGGCATCTGGACAGGTGTGAAATCCAGGCATCAGTAATGAAATGTCCATCTGGCAAGAAATGCCAACTCAGGAACAAAGCAGTTGATGGGTGATACGTGTCCACAGGCAGCTTTGCTATGGCGGCTGTCTCTTCCCAAAGTTGTTGTTTCAGGTTAAGTGCGCGGACTCTAATCTGGGAGAACCGGGTTTGATTCCCCATTCCTCCACATGCAGCTGCTGGTGTGATCTTGGGTCAGTCATAAGTTCTTTCAGAGCTGTTCTCTTACGAGCAGTCCTCGAAGGAGCTCTCTCAGCCCCACCTACCTCACAGGGTGTCTGTTGTGGGGAGGGGAAGGGGAAGGAGTTTATGAGCCGCTCTGAGACTCCCTTGGGTAGTGAAGGGCGGGGTATAAATCCAATCTCTTCTTTTGGTGTAGTGCTTAAGTGCGTGGACTCTAATCTGGGAGAACCGGGTTTGATTCCACGTGCACCTGGATGACCTTGGGCTCTTCCACTTGCAGCTGCTGGATGACCTTGGGCAAGCCATAGTTCTCGCACAGCTGTTCTTGAAAAAGAGCAGTTTCTGTCAGAGCTCTCTCAGCCCCACCTACCTCACAGGGTGTCTGTTGTGGGGAGGGGAAGGGAAAGGAGTTTGTAAAGCCGCTCTAATGAGTTGTGCTTATGAGCTCCTGCACCTCTTTTTCTATGAAATGACCCCTGCCTATGTGTATGTGCACAGTCCATTGTGTAGCAATAAGCAGCCCATAAAACAAATATCAGGCTTGTTCCCTAACACTCTACCTGACACCTTGGAGAACTCCTGCCCATCAGAGTAGAGAGCTCTTGCCTGTTAGTAGACCTTGATAGAATGATGGTCTAACTCCGTGGAAGCCAGTTTCATGTGACTGGCCCAAGGTCAGCCAAAAAGCTTCATGGCAGTGTGGGGATTTGAACCTTGGTTTCCCAGATCCTAGCCTGATCCTCTAACCACTACTCAACAGTACAAAAAAGCAAGAGTCTGGTAGCACCTTAAAGACTAACAAAATATGTGGCAGGGTATGAGCTTTCGTTTGGTGTAGTGGTTAAGTGTGCGGACTCTAATCTGGGAGAACCGGGTTTGATTCCCCACTCCTCCACTTGCACCTGCTGATGTGACCTTGGGTCAGTCACAAGCTCTGGCACAGCTGTCCTTAAAAAAGAGCAGTTTGTGTCAGAGTGCTCTCAGCCCCACCCACCTCACAGGGTGTCTGTTGTGGGGAGGGGAAGGGAAAGGAGTTTGCAAGCTGCTCTGAGACTGCAAGTGAAGGGCGGGGTATAAATCCAATCTCTTCTTCTCTTCTTCTTCTTCGTGAGTCACCGCTCACTTCTAAAGATACTACTCAACAGTACATTATAAATTACTGTATTTCCATTGCTAATACCATCTATTTGGAATGTTCCTACTCTGTTCACCAGCACCTGCTTATTTATGGCTTAGAATGTATTCCTTCCCCAAGATTCTATGCTTGGTTCCCAACTTCCTTTTGTCTGGGCATAAAAACGTCCAGTTCTTTTCTTTCCTGACCTGTAGTGGCTGGCTTCACTGTAGCTGTGTTTGCAGTTCCCACTTCATGTCTTCTCTGCAAAGCTCCCTGCTCCATCTTCATCAGCCCCCTTCCTCCTCCTTCCGGCGCCCAACTCCAAGCCTTTCATGGGAATATTCTCCCTTAGCTCCCTTGGCTGCAGTTTGACCTTACACTGCATTTCCTGTTTCTGTTGGTTTCCATGGCAAGACTTGGCATTGGCAAGATCATGCCATCGACATGTCCTGAAGATCTTATTGCCCTCAGTCCTGCTGAGAAGCCGTAGATGATATCCTGTAGATTGACAAATGTTAGCCAAACTGCCTTATTTACGACAGAGGCAAGACTAAATATTGTGGGGTCCTTTTGCCTGTGTATACAGAGGTCCAAATCCACCCCGAGGAATTTCCCAGTGATATAAATGGAAACGACACTGGTATATATTGAAATCAAGTTGTTCTTTTTATTGAGCAATAATATTAGGTTCGCATACATACAAAAACTGAGTCACACACACAATCGTACAAGTTCCTCAGAGTTACAGGAATAGGAAATAGTTACTTTTATACTAAAGGATGGGGAAGGAGATAGCATATACTTATCTGATCCGAAGCTTGACCTTCTCAATGAAGAATACAAGAATAAGACTAGAATAACTAAAGAGAATCTAAACTCACACCGTTGGAACCAGCCAACGCGTGCGGACCTCTGTGGCTGCAGTCCACGAGGTCAGTGAGAACAAAGAGTTACTTGTATAGCAAAGCTGTAAGTAAATAGCTTAAGGGTAGAAGATGGCTAGCGGGGTTCAAGCTGTTGAACCTCACTTTATATAGGGAGGCTCTTGGGGGCTGGCATTGATGCCATCCTCCTTGTCCTTCCCAACTGTGGTCCATCCCAAGAACTAACACTATTGGCTACTTGGTAATGACGTGCCTACCTAGGAGGAGTGGGCAATATTGAAATCTTAACCTTTAACTCAAGGGAGGCCTCTGGTCAAGGTGTGAAGATGGGTACCAGGGCAACCATTGAAGTGTAGATGACTCTTGCTTGGTCCCAAGCAATAAAGTGCCCACTTGTCAGGAAACTGTCCCTTTGGATGCAAACCAGGTATCAGGGTTACATGTTTCCTTACAGTCCATTCATGGTGGTTGAAGCCATAAAAGTTGTTGTTTTGTGCTGGCCACAATGGCGATGTAGTCTCCTTCCTCAGGTTGGGCTGTGTGAGTACAAGCTCCATTTGCACAAACTACAGGCAAGATACTCTCCAGATGAAGCAGTCACAGCATGCAATGCAAACAGCTTTCCCAAGCCCATAGGGATTTATAGACACTGTCCATGAACGTGAGTGTGTGTCAGCAAGCACAAATACATAAAAGCAAATATTCAGTTCATCTCCTAACACAAAGCAATCACTGGCTCAGTTCCTTGATAGCCCCAATATGAAAATGCTGTCCCTTGCATTTTGTACATGGCTGTTTCCATGGATATTACGATTGGTGTTATTCAATACACCTCCATTTTGCAGAAGAGAAACAAAGATCGAGAGAGAGAGAGTGGGTTGTCAGGGCTTCTCAAGGAGCTTATGAGCGTGAGCGCCTGGTCTTCCAGATGCTCGTATGAAACTCTTGTCTGGTATGTTCGCAGGGCTGTGTATATTTTGAGGGCCAATTCACATGTTACAAAATTCCCACGTCCCCCATGTGTCTGCCACGAATCCTGGTGGCAGATGTGCTCTGGGATTCATGTGCTTGGAACTTGATTTTCAGTTATGCAAGGCCCCAATTCGAAATGGAACCATAGCTTGTAGGGACAGAGGCTTGAAACTTCCCCCAGCATGCAATTTTCTTGCCCTGAAATGGCCCTGGGGAACTCATTGCACTGATTGATTGAAGGAATTGATTGATGGAGCGAATGTATATTCCAGCTTGAAGGGATCCAGAGTGAGATTTTTTTTTAAAGATACAAAAGAAGCCCCATAAAAACCCTCATGAGAATCAGCGTGGCATAGGACTTACGTTCTTATGTTTTTATGACTCTTTGATTTCCCACTCCTCCACATGAAGCTTGCTGGTGACTCGGGGCCAGTCCCAGTTCTCTCAGGTATAAAAACCTCTTCTCCTTCTCCCCGCCCCCTGGCTATGGCTCAGGGGTAAAGCATCTGCTTGGAATGCAAAGGATCCAAGGTTCAGTTCCCCCAATCACCAGTTAAAAGGATTAGGTACTAGCTCCTGCCAGTCTGAGTAGACAATGGCCCAATCTGCATCTAGCATTTGCTCCGCTGTTTTACCAAACCCACGCTGGAACACAAATTTCCCTCTACATTGCATGCCACTTTCACTTTCTTTGATAGTTGGATTTTATGGCAGCGTCCACACTCCATACCGCTTTCAGTTTGTTTGATCTTTCGGTTTTATGGTAGCCGTCTGCATAGACATATGGCCATTTTATGGCCATTCAGGGGTGACTGCAGTCAGTACGGTGTTGGCCGGGGTATTTGAATGTGGTTTTGAGCCACATCTTTTCCTGTTCCAGTGTGGGTTTGGTAAAACAGTGGAGCAAATGCTAGATTCAGATTGGGCCAATACTGACCCTGATGGACCGATAGTCTGATTCAGTATAAGGCAGACTGATGCGTTCCCTTTCCCCTATTTGTTGATGTGGGGAAAAAAAGAACAGCACATGAAACACAGGGGAGCGGTGGCACAATGGGTATATCCCACTGTCTTAACATCCGAACTGTGTTAGTTTGAGCCCCGTGCTAGTGTGAGCAGCCAGCCTGTTGTCCCCAGCTGATCGTCCACCCAGCGATTGGAAAGCTTCAGCGAGTAGATAAAATGGGAACCACTCCTTAGAGAGGGTAGGCACACCAATCTCCCTTGTGGGAGGGTGTTAGCTGACGGAAGGACGTCCTGGTCGAGGTTCGGAAGAAGACGAAAGAACTTCTCGGCTATGAAGAATCCCTGCAGTGGATGTTCCAGCCAGGCGGTGGCAGTGTGGCGATTGACATATGGGTCCTGAAGCCTGGTCGACAAGCAGCCGTGCGGAAAACGACGGAGCCAAGCCAGAAGACGTCTACACCGGGCAGTGATGGCGTGTGCAATTAAATGAATATATGTTGTCTTCCCTATCCCCTACAAACATTGTTAGTCCCTTGTCTATAATGAGTAACTGTACATCGCTTTGAACCCACTGGGGAAAGCGATTAATAAATGGAAAGTATTATTATTATTATTATTACTTCAAAAGACTGAGGTACCTTGGATACTAGAGATTTCGGACAAGACCAACCTTACCGGTGTGTTTCCTAGCTTGTACTTATCTTGTATAAGCAGCCAATGTGAGTTCTGGATGTCAGCCATAACCACGAGAGTCAGGAACATGGATGTTTTTAATTAAAAACATGAATTGTCGGATTCTTAAGACCCTGTGTTAGCTGGTCATAATCCATGCTTTCCAAATAATAAAGGAACCGAATAAAGCCATAGAGATCCTAAAAGCCTCATATGTATGTGTATTCTCTCTTTCTCTCTTTCTCTCTTTCTCTCTCCCTCTCTCTCTCCCTCCCTCCCTCCCTCCCTCTCTCTCTCTCTCTCTCTTTCTCTCTCTCTCTCTCTCTCTCTCTCTCTCTAGGAATGTAGGACAGCCATAGTTCTGGGACAGAATAAAAATCAAATTGAAGGGACCACAGGAGTGGGAAGTAATGTACATTTCATGTCACTCTTGTCCTACGTCTCCTGGGTCGAAGATACTGCGGCGCTGAAATGATGTTCGGTTGTTCTGTGATGGATCTTTCTTCTCGGCTGCGTGTATCGTACAAGGACGCGTGATGTAACACCAGAAGAACCCACTTTGATGATGTGCTTGGAAGTTAAATATTTATTATTGCTCTACAGCTATTCCTTGAACTTCAATCTTTAATTTCAAATGTATTCATATCTATACGTGTATTCTGTGTAGTTTCATCCTTTCACACAGCCAGCTTCCTTTGAGAGGAAAAGGCACTTGAAGCTTCAGGGCTTCTATAATAATCAGTTCATTTCCATGTTATAGGTTAGTCAAGGAGCAAGCAAGCACGCAGGCTACTTTTGTGGCATGCTGGCAGACCGAATACAATTGGGTTTGTTCTCATTTTTAAATTAGTTAATAATGAATTAATGGGTTTTTAAAAACAAGAGGGGACCAATATATCAAAGCATTCATTTCTACAAAAAAACGGGCTTGTAAATATATCTTTCAAAAAAGTTTCAATTATTAAAAATAAACACAATATAATTGACATTTTAGCAAGACTGGAGAACTAGCAGAATACATAAGAAAATATGCAGTAAGAACATAAGAGGAGCTCTGCTGGATCAGACCAGTGATCCATCTAGTCCAGCATCCTATCTCACGCAGGATGGCTATCCAGAGGAACTGGTGGGCCAACAACAGGGCATAGAGGCTGAGGCCTCCCCCTGACATTGCCTCCTTGCTCTGGGTTTCAGAGGCTTAGTGCCTCTGAATGTGGAGGTTCCCTTCTGTCACCATGATTAGTAGCCATTGACATCCTCCATGAATCCATCTAGTCCCCCTTTTAAGCCGTTTATTCCTGTGGTCATCACTATAGTGGCTGATTCTGTATTGGCTTTTCCCTCTGTTGTTTTACTAAACCCATGTTGGAACAGAAAAGGTGCATCTCAAAACCCCGGGGCAACGCCACACTGACTGCAAAGTCACCCCTGAACGGGCATAAATCTAAGCAGAAAGTACCATAAAACCCAATGATCAAAGTCAGTGAAAGCACCATGCAGTGTAGAGGGTACCATAAAATCCGATTATCAAAGAAAGTGACAGCAGCATGCGATGCAGAGGGGAATTTCCCTTCCAAGGTGGGTTTGGTAAAACGACAGAGGGAAAAGCCGATGCAGAATTGCCCTGTATCCTCTGGCAGCAAATTCCAGATTTTAATCACTCTCTGTGTAAAGTAGTATTTCTTTTTGTCCATCCTGAACCTACTGCCCATCAGCTTCATTGGATGCCCTCGAGTTCTAGTCTTTTTGGGAGAGGGAGAAAAATTTCTCTTTGGCAACTCTGTCCACCAATCCATCCTTATACTCTACAGAATTATCTAAATACATTGATATCAATCATATACTTAAAATGCATAAAATGAATGGGTTGGATTTTGCATGTCTTCAGTGGAAGAGGCTGACAGATATGGGTCTTATTCTTGTTTCTGTTCTCCTGCTAGGCCTTTCTGATGTCCAGTTCTTGGAGTTGTGGGACCTGCATTGACGAAAAACTACACAGGTTGGGAGGCTGCGGCAGGAAGGGGGGCAGGGGCAAAATCACCTTTCTGCCTCTTTTGTCAACTGGTCTTCTCAGTTTGGTGTAGAGGTTAAGAGCTGTGGACTCTAATCTGGAGAACCGGGTTCGATTCCCCACTCCTCCTCCACATGCAGCCAGCTGAGTGACCTTGGGTCAGTCACAGTTCTGTCAGAGCTCTCTCAGCCCCACCTGCCTCTACTGTGGGGAGAGGAAGGGAAGGAGCGTGTAAGCTGCTCTGAGATTCCAAGTAAATGGTGAGATATAAATAATAATCTTCTTCTTCTTCTTCTTCTTCTTCTTCTTCTTCTTCTTCTTCTTCTTCTTCTTCTTCTTCTTCTTCTTCTTCTTCTTCTTCTTCTTCTTCTTCTTCTTCTTCCCTACTTTATGTTTCCAAGCTACTTTATGGTTGTCCAGAACACTGCTCTGTAGTGATTCACAGTTCTTTAAGAGTAAATGCTAATTAGTGCTAGGTCTTTTCAATGCCTGGATGGGGTTATTTCCTTGCAAGATGTGTAGGGGTTGTTTTTGGACATCATGGGTTGGATCTAGCACAGCATTTTCATGGGCACAAGGACTTCTGCCTGTGGAGCGTGACTTCTGCAGCTCCCTGAAATGCCCCTTAAATTCTTTTTCTGGGGTCCCCTCTCCCCAAGGAGCATGATTTTGGCCGGATTTTCAGGCTTCCATGGCAAGGGGCGGTTGGAAAACTCATGCTCTGTTGATAGAAGTCCTTGTTTCCATGGAAAAGTCATGCTGGATCCAACCCCATATACTGAAATTACATTAGTGCTGAGAAGGAAGTTGACTAGGGCCCCTGCCACACTGGGGGGGGGAGCGCGGGCAAACTGTGGCTTTTGAAAGCTGCGCCAAAAGAGACACACGGCGGTGGGATCACATAGAACCTCTGAGCCGCTGCACAGTTCCTCCCTGGCACAATCAGATGCCGGGGGGGGGGGGGGCCCCCTGCGCAGCAGCCAAACTGCGCATGTGTGCGCATGCGTAGTTCGGCCGGGAGCCTGGATTGCTTCGGACGACGGGTGCACCGGCGATCCCACAGCCGCGCTTGATGCGGTGTTCCCGGTAAGTCCTTCTCTGTAGGAGGTTCTTTTTTGCAGCGAGTTTTCCATCTTTAGGGACGGATCGGGCACGGGTGCGTGCCGCTTCCCAGATGTTGCGGTGAGATCGCGCCCGTTTGCTGCGCCCCCGATCCGTCCCTCTCCCGGGCCAAAACCTTCCGTCGCTGGGAGACCTAGTAATACATACAACCATCTTCCCAGTTTGTCCCTGTCGCTGGTTTTATGTCACCAGAAACAGCAGAAATTTACTATTTGCTCAGTTACTGGAAAAGCAACGTGCAGCTTTATTGCTAGAAAACCCAGATTCGAGAAACCGGCATTAAGCCGCATGTTGAAATATGTTGTCATCCTACATTAGTTTAAGGCATTGGGCTCATCCTTTAGGGATCAAATATCACCATCAGGATGTTCGATCTTATAGCGCCAGATGCTCTTACTGCTCATCTGGACCCTAAATATGGCTTTGAGTGAGATATGAATCAACTTGAACAGAGTTAAGAGGCTCCTGGGTCTCAACACCAGTCTGCTCAAAGATGGTTTGGAGATTCAGGTCCTCAGTGGGTTGAAAAACGGAAACTTACAAACTATTTGTTGTAAAAGAGACACAGCCAGATTCACATCTGTTGCTTTTCAAAGCAACTGTATTTGATTTCTGTCCAGACAGCTTATCTCGGAGGTCCATAAAACTGTGGTCCTGGATTTTCCATGCAAGAGGGCTGGTCCAAGGCATTTTGTCACCCATAAGCCATTGCTTCGTCTTCCATGACTCCATCATCTGAGTCCTCTAAGCCAAGTCCCCCCCGTGGCAATGCTACAGGAGCTCAGTTTGGACCAGGCCAGCAGTGGTTTAGGTCCAGACTGCCAGCTCTGGATGAGGAAATACTTGGGAGATTTTTGGGGTGGAGCTGGGAGAGGGCGGGGTTTGGGGAGGCGAGCGACCTCAGTAGGGTATACTGCCATAAAGTCCACTCTCCAAAGCAGCCATTTTCTCCAGTTTGGTGTAGTGGTTAGGAGCGCAGACTCTAATCTGGGAGAAATGGGTTTGATTCCCCACTCTTCCATATGCAGCTGCTGGTGTGACCTTGGGTCAGTTAAAGTGCTTTCAGAGCTGTTCTCTCAAGGGCAGTTCTTGAGAGAGCTCCCTCAGCCCCACCGACCTCACAGGGTGTCTGTTGCGGGGAGGGGAAGGGAAACGGATTGTAAGCTGCTCTGACGCCTTCGGGTAGTGAAGGGCGGGGTATAAATCCAGTCTCCTCCTCCTCCTTCTCCTTCTTGAGCAGGTCAGAAGCAAGCACGCATCCAGGCAATGCTAGTTCCTGAAACAGCCTCAGAACTCCGACAGTCACAGTGTTTCGGGCTCAGGACATTATAGCACGTGGCCTTAAGCCTGACACAATTGTGCACTTAGCTGTGGTCTCAAACTCCCCTTCTACTGATCGAGGGCTAGCTGGGATACGCATTTTCACACTATTCTCTTACATAAAGGCCAACAGGGAGGGCCCATGGCTCAGGAGCAGAGCTTTGCTATTGCGAGTTCAGTCTCCGGTTATCTTAGCTGGCATATGCTGGAAAAGGGCTTTGTCTGCCTGCGGTTCTTGAGAGCACCCGCCGATCAGGGTAGACGGCACCGGGCCCGTCACTCCAGAGGTCTGACTCCGTGTAAAGCAGCTTCCAGTGCTCATCTCCACCCACCTTCTTGCTAGCCTGTGCAAAAATTCAGACTTGTTTTTCTTTCGCAGGCTACAGTCAAAACCATCTTTATCTTCTTCCTCCCTCCTGCCCTCCCACCCAGCACAATGCAAGTCTCAGTTGCTATCCCTGGCTGGTAGGCACAGGGGTCGTTTCATAGAAAAAGAGCTAGGGGAGCTCATTAGCATAACTAATTAGCATATGCCACACCCCCTGACATCACCGGAAGTGTGTCATGAGGCCACACCCCCTGACATCACCGGAAGTGTGTCATGAGGCCAC
>NW_015162506.1:555520-564340 GCF_001447785.1 Gekko japonicus
GGAAGAAGAGATTGGATTTATACCCCGCCCTTCACTTGGAGTCTCAGAGCGGCTGACAAACTCCTTCCCCTTCCCCTCCACACAACAGACACCCCGTGTGGTAGGTGGGGCTGAGAGAGCTCTTTCGAGAACTGCCTTGAGAGAACAGCTCTGACAGAACTGTGGCTTGCCCAAGGTCATCCAGCAGCTGTGAGTGGAGGAGTGGGGAATCAAACCCGGTTCTCCCAGATTAGAGTCTGCAACACTTAACCACTGCACCAAATTGGCAATGGCAAACCAACCTTTATCAATCTCTTGCCTTGAAAACCCTATGGGGTTGCCACAAGTCGTCTGCTACTTGACCACCACCCTATTCCCACACAATGTGCCATTTCCCCTGGTATTTTAATGCAGCTATGGAGGCCACAGTCTGAAGCATCAGACTGGAGCCAGGTGCACTGGAAAACTGCCAGAGAGGAAAGGGTTACAGGTGACTCCAGGTGGGTCATCAGCATCAGAACTGCAAGCAACTGAATTTGGGGGAATAAAAGGGAAGGAAAGAGTGCGCGATTTCTGTTGCTTAACCTCAGTGGGACCTAAAGTGCTGTCGAGCTTTTGAAATGTATTTTTAGCCACTATTCCAGAACACAAAGTAGTCCACAGTAATTGCATATGCATTTAAAAGGCAGACTTGATTGCATGTCCATTAATCAGGATTCATTACGGGAGCATATGGATTGTGTCAGAACCATTATCAGTTTATCCTTGAGCCTGGGAAGATGTATCGCTGGGTGGCCATGCCATTCCTCAGAAGCAACGCTCTATTAAGAGCGAGGGTGGCATCTCCCATCCATTTGGTCCAAGACAGACAGCTACCTAACCTTCCTAGTGCCCGATGCCTCCTGGAGCTCTTTTGACTTATTGCCTTCAGAGTAAAATAACTTTCTCCATCTGAGAACTGACACTCCGTTCCTAAAGTGTCAGCCCAGGTAGCACAGCATCAATCATGTCAACTTGTTCTCATTCAGAAAATGGGGCCAGAACGTAACCTAAGGAGGCAGCATCAACTCCGAAGAATGTGGCAATTTAAACCGCTTGCCAATATGCCTCGAAGGAAACGTTAATGTGTCTCACTGACTTGCTTTCTCTCTCTTTGGAGGCTAAGATGCACAGCTGTTTGAAGGTTCTGTTGGCGTATCTTGCATGAAACATCCTGCTGTCCGGGGGTGAAATTGACTCGAAGACAGGGCCAGTTTACTTGCCTGATGACAGTTGATAGAAGGTGGGTTGGCAGGGCTATTTACCTCCCACCATGAAGTCATCCCATGATGAGACCACTACAGACCTGCATTTTCTGGAAAAGCACGGTATAATATTCAGGGCTCCAGTTCACGTTGTGTTAGAATTCCAGGGTACCAGAATCTGGACTCACTCCAGACCAGGTTTTAGGATACGTTCAGGGTAAACTATCTAAGCCAAGGTGTTATGAAGGCCTTCGGTATGCCTTGTGTTCCGTTCTTTGTTTATTCTGAATGACATTATACTTTGCATATTCCTGAGCGTTTGCGGCATCTTGTAAAATGGTATGCACCCAACTCCTTTATTACCCCATCATTGGCATACTATGATTTTTTTTGCAAGAGTTTTATTAGTTTTTCAAAAATAGAAGAAAAGAAGACAAGTAGAAACAAAGAAAGACTAACATACGACAAATATGGAGTCTATTCTCAATATAGCCACTTAAATTTTGCATAGGTAGAGTCATTCAGTTATGCACCTAGATCAGTTTAACTATTTGACAAGTACAGCTTATGTTTAAAATATTATGACCCACATTTTACCAGATAATCTTCAAACCATTTATAAAGGCTTGTCCAGTTCTCCTCAAAAACTTCTTCTTTTTTGTCTTGTAATCGTAAAGTTAGTTTATCCATTTCCGCTGTTTCTAATAGTTTATGGATTATTTCTTCTTTGGATGGGACTTCTTCTTTTTTCCAGTATTTTGCATACAAAATCCTAGCCATAGTTACTACATGATTTCGAGGCTTGATGGTTAAGTGGTGGCCAGAGCCAACCCAAACATCGTATGAAAGCAAATCACATGATCTGCCTTGATCTATAGGCCCCAAGCCTCCAAGGGCCACTGAAGTCCCGCCCCCTGCTTCTTGGAAGCTTGAGGTAGGACTGTCAACCTTCAGGTGGTGGCTGGAGATCTCCTGGTATTACAACTGAGGTATTTGTGTTTCAGTCTCAGTTTCTAGTTTATTGTAATCAGCCATTGACCATTACAAGATTACAAAACACAAATTGTGAACAAACTGTATTTGTTCATGCAGGGGTTTGGGCTGGAGGACCCTGGAGGTCCCTTCCAACTCTACGATTCTATGATTCTGAGACAAAGATTAATTCCCCTGGAGAAAATGGCTGCTTTGGAAGGTCAACTCTATGGCATTGTACCTCATTTGGTGTAGTGGTTAAGTGCGCAGACTCTAATCTGGGAGAACCAGGTTTTATTCCCCACTCCTCCACTTGCACCTGCTGGATGACCTTCAGCAAACCATAGTTCTGGCACAGTTGTTCTTGAAAAAGAGCAGTTTCTGTCAGAGCTCTCTCAGCCCCACCTACCCAGGCTTCCCAAGTACTAACCGTGATTCAGCAGGGGACACAGACGTCCTCAAAGGATCATTCCTGCGGGGACAACAGACGCGCTGCACCATGCTGTCACCAGGAAGTTACACCGGGCGACGCTCTGGCAATGGGTCTGGAAACTCGATGGTACCATCGAGTTTTCAGTCCCATTGCCAGAGCGTCGCTCAGCGTCACTTCCTGGCGATGGCATGGTGTGTTACAGGAAGGAATGATCTGGCCGGGGAGCATGTTTCCCCCGCCGGATCACGGTAAGTACTTGGGAACCCTACACCTACCTCACAGGGTGTCTGTTGGGGGGAGGGGAAGGGAAAGAAGTTTCTGAGACTCCCTTGGGTAGTGAAGGGCGAGGTATACATCCAATCTCCTCCTCCTCTTCCTCTTCTTCACTGAAGTCCCTCCCCTCTCCAAATCCCACCCTCCTCGGGTTCCACCCCCAAAATCACCAGGTATTTCCCAACTTGGAGCTGGCTACCCTTGCTCTAGGTGCACAATACTTTGAGTAATTCGACCCTGTGGTCAGTCTCTACAGGGACTGGAAGGCCTTTGCTTACAGTCTGCAAGCCACTGTATGTCACTAAGGCTAAGTCTGTGACACACAGGACCATAGCCAGTGATGGGGCATTGAGGGCAATGCCCCCTCCCCAATCTGCAATGTCCCCACCCCAACGACCCTGCAAGGTAGGCTACGCATCATCTGCAGAGCAAATTTAGTAGGATGGGCAGGGCCCTGGGCTTACCAACTTTTTCTGCCTGAGTATGTTAGAGGAAATTCTAGTAAAAGAACATTCAAAATGGTGTTCTCTAGGGCTGAGCCATAATTCCAAAACAGAGGGTGGCACAGTGCCGTATCCCAGCTTGATAAATGAGATTCTCCGGTCTTAATTAATGACTTTCTGTTTACTTATGGTGCCCAGGCATACCTGAATCATCATGCAGGGCTCTTTTTGTAGCTGGAACTCCTTTGCTTATTAGGCGACACACCCCTAATGTAGCCAATCCTCCAAGAGCTTACAGTAGCCCCTGTAAACTCTTGGAGGATTGGCTAGAGTTCCTGCTACAAAAAGAACAAAAAGAAAAAATAACAAAAAGTTATTAATCAGTTCCTTTTAGGGTTTCCGTTCCCTCCTGGCCACTGCCATGGGATGGGAAGTACATGGATCTCAGTAGGGTACAATGCCGTACAGTCCACCTTCCAAAGTATCAATTTTCTCCAGGAGAACTGATATCTGTAGGTGAACTGTAATCCCAGAGGATCCCCAGGCCCCACCTGGAGGTTGGCAGCCACAGTTCCTTTTTTCTGGGTGTATGTTGGGCAGGGAGGGGCTCGAGCCTCCCAGTGCTGCATTTCTCTCCAGTAGCAAAGTGCGCTCATTTTTTTTCCGGATGATCATCATTTCATAATTGCATGATTATGATGATGAAAACAACACAAAAAACCCGAATGATTGTTTTTGTGTGCAAAGCTACAAGGAGCAATGGAAGCCTCTCTCCCCTCTAGGGCAAAGGAACGGATCCGTTTGCGACGCCTGGCATCATGAGTGAACAAGAAGTAATTAATTACGGAGCAGAGGAAGTGGCGGCGGAAGAGCAAAGGAATATGAAACGGGAGGGTTAGGGTTAGGGTTAGGGGTCTTGCCGAATGGGGCTTCCTTCCGAGTCAGGGTCCAGCAGATTAGCTCCCTGAATGTGTTGCCCGAGTGGATCTCTCCTCCCCTTCCACTGGGTTTATTATACCATAACTTCCTCTGAAGAGTTATTCACAGCATGTACCTGGTTCTTTTGAGATTTCCAGCTGGGAGACAGGAGAGGACCTACTATGAAACCAATGGAGCTTAAGCTTCAAGGCCTCTGATCCCGGTGGGAACCTGAAGCAACTTTTAAAAAAAAAATGAGCGAGTTTTTCAAGAAAATTGATGGCATTATTAAAAGTGTTTGTTATTAAAATAAAATAAAACTATTTTAGTGACAGAATCATAAGCCAGTGGGGTTGAAGTACTTAATATTGACCAAGAGCACTACGGTCGGGGTCGCAGCACCTACCGGTGGTTCCCGGCCCCAAGGACATCAAGCTGGCTGCAACCAGGGCCAGGGCTTTCTCGGCGGCAGCTCCTGTCTGGTGGAATGAGCTCCGCAGGGCCTGCAAGACGGAGCTCTTCCGCCAGGCCTTTGCATAGGGGCCGCCGTTGTCACTGTACCACCACCAAGTTGCCATCTTCGACGGTGGATTAGCTCTGGAGGTGAGCAGGCCCTGGGCAGACGCCTAATCAACCGAAGAATGTATGTTGTCAGGTTAGGTTGTTGAATGGAACCCATCTTGGATTAGAAAACTTTAACATCAAGAGCACCGCACTTTATTTAATGATGGTTTTATACTGTTTAATGATTGCTTTTATGTTGTTTTAACTGTTATGGCGATTGCCTCTGTTGTAGCCGCCCTGAGCCCGTTGGGGAGGGCGGGGTACAAATCTAATAAATAAATAAATAAAATAGAATACACTCTAATCCCCATTTCATATGGGGTGTGTTCAGATGGGCAGCTAATCCCGTCATAATGCCAGCTTGAATTTTATCCCGATCTTTTAAATCCATCGTAGCACAACCCAACATCCCCTTGGTGAATCGCCTTACCGCACGCTGCCTCCGTTGTGGATTGTCTAGATGGCGTCCACTGAAGGAGGCGCACAGTGGGTTTAAAAAAAACAACTTTTTGCACCATGCGCATAGATGTGACAGCACGTCCTTGTTGATCCGCGCATGTGTAGCGATTTTTTTAAATGGCACCTGCTCAGGATGGTCTGACGTCAGACCACCCCGACGGGAGGATTGCGTGCTGGTGGAACGATCAGACGGGTGAAAGTCCGTAGTTGTCCCGCAGGTAACCAAAACCCCCAGTTTTAAAGTGCGATCTTTTAAGTACAGCTCCGAAGCGCAGCAAAGACGGATGTCCACAGAAGAGGGACATTTCCCAGATGTTTGTGTCTGGACATTACCTTTAGATCCATGAGGCAATCGTGCCTCGCGTGGATCTAAAGAGCCGTCTGATCGGACTCATGGTCTCAAAAAGTCCCTGTAATGGGTCAGATTTTAACATTTTCTCGGGGGCTTGCAGCACCCAACCTCCCAGCTGTACAGGCTCGCTGAGCTCGCCAGAATCTATTCATAGCCTACATTTGGGCAGCTGGATCCTCGAATCCTTCATTGGTGCACAGCTTGATAGTTCAACAGCTTAGCCCTTAGCCAATCAGAGCCATAAAAAGACATCTGAATTCTCAATTCTGGCTGCACTAGTCTTGCTTGTGCATTTTAACACCAAATATTAGATTTTCACCTCTTTATCATAACAAGCCCCCCACCTGATGACCTTCTACCTATTGTTGCTGGTTGAGAAAGGGCCCTGTTAAATCCTGTTAAACACTGGGTTCTAGACGCATTGCAGTGATCAATTCTAGTTAATTTAGTGATTTCAGGAACACAAGGACTAGCAGCAAGGTTTGAGCCCTGCTTATAAAGCACACAAACACCCCACCCCACGCACACCCACTCCCAAGAATAGGCTATTTACATTACACTACTTATCTATTGGTCTACTCCAGGATCCTGGTGAGCTATTGTTCTAGAGTAACAAGCTCAACCAGTTCCAGGTGCACCTTGAGGGCTGACAGGCTCAACACATAACAAATCCCATAACAGTTCAAGCTTCAGGGTCCCAAAAACGTAGGTCCGCCGCTGGCTGGGAGGCAGGACAGAGCAAGCCTGCACCAACTACTATTAAGCTTTGTGCATGAACCTGTTTGTTAAACACACAAAAAACCTCAGGGAGGCTATGTGTCCACAAGGCAACAATGCGCTTCCACCACAGAAGCAGCAACGGGCACAGGAAAAGGCAGGAATGGCGCCCGGGTGCCCTGTCCCTGCGTGCCATTTGCTGCTACCTCCTTGCTCTCCTACATCACATCTGAGCAAAAGCACAGCCGTATCCGTGATCATGCTGGGCCCCTTCATGGCTAGGAAACCTCCCTTTCCCAGCTAAGCCACACATTTCCGAGGCATTTCAGCTGGGAATGGAAGGAAGCCCATTAAAGGGCCCAAATGGGAGGAGGGGACAGAACAGCAGAGGTTAGATCCAGCCCCCTCTCCTCAGCCACCCTAGCCCTGTTCACATGTCACTAGGGTTGCCAACTTCCAGGTGGTCAGTAAAACAGTAAATCACCGTGTACAAATGTCAATATTTATCTATAATGCTTTAGAAATCAATTGTCAGCAAAATTACAACCACAACGTTATAAGATACAGTATATACAGTTAATACAGTATTAAGCTTGGCAGTACATATAGTATTAGTCTCAGACAAACGACGGAGTTCTAGTACATGTCCGTTTACGAGTCCTTCTTAAGGTTTGTCATCTGTACTCTTATCTTCATTAGAATGAAGTGCTGCCAGCTGCAAGGGGAGTGTAACATGCTTAATAACTACAAACACAAAATTTACTCTAATAAGTAGAAGAGGATTTTACAATTTATACACTCACCCTTATTTCACAATGTAAATTCTTATACAGTTATACAGTTTCTTATACAGTTTTTAGTACGCTACCGCGTTTAATCTAGAGGAAAGCAGACAAGCACAATGAATATTATACAGTCCATTAGTGACACATATACAAGAATAATTCAAAATAAAGCAAACATTCTACAATTAACCAACCTGGTGACTGGGGAGCTCCTATATCACACTCTCATGTGACAGAGTCTACAGTATAGGATGATTGGCTAAGCTTCCCTCAGTGTGGCATAATGTCTCAAAAGAAAATTTGTAGGATGTAACAGGTGTTATGTTTTAAGATGGCATTTTTGTCTTAAAGGTACCCTGACCATTTACAGAAAGGAACTCAAATCTAGTTCCTGATTTAGTCCTGATGGAATCAGTGTATGTAGTCTGAAAATAAATTCAGCTTCTCTTTGTAATAAAACCTGGGATATATCCACTTGATTGTAGGATTGTGATCTAAAGTGAAATAATACCATAAACTTAAAGTCTTCTGGTTTGTGTGCTGCAGTTTTGAAATGGGCAACCATTGGAGCAGACTCCACCTGGTTCCTAATACGAGACAGATGTTCTTGAATGCGAATTTTTATAGGTCTTGTGCTGGTTCTAAAGCATTATAGATAAATATTGACATTTGTACATGGTGATTTACTGTTTTACTGATTACATTACACGGTGGTCCTGTTTGTTGTAATAACTTCCAGGTGGTGACTGGAGATCTCCTGGGATTACAACTGATCTCCAGGCGACAGCGATTTGTTCACCTGGAGAAAACGGCCGCCTTGTAAGGTGGACGGTGTGGCCTTATACCTTACTGAGGTCTTTGAAAATCTGGGAGCTGCTTTATCAGACCAGACTAAGAAGCAGGAAGATTGAATGAATGAAATTGCTGAGCAGTCGGGTTAGAACAGATAAAAGGAAGTACTTCTTCACCCAAAGAGTGATTAACACATGGAGTTCACTGCCACAGGAGGTGGAGGCAGCTACAAGCATGGACGGCTTCAAGAGGGAATTGGATAAACATATGGAGCAGAGGTCCATCAGTGGCTATTAGCCACAAGGTATAGGTAGGAACTCTCGGCCTGGGGCAAGTGATGCTCTGTATTCTTGGTGCTGGGGGGGGCAACAGTGGGAGGGCTTCTAGTGTCCTGGCCCCACTGCTGGAACTCCTGATGGCACCTGTTATTTCTGGCCACTGTGTGACAGAGTGTTGGACTGGTTTTTGGTCTTTTGCTGATGATCACCGGAGACATGACTAACAAGGAGTTTGTAAGCCGCTCTGAGACTCCTTTGGGTAGTGAAGGGCGGGGTATAAATCCAATCTCCTCCTCCTGCTCCTCCTCTTCTTCTTCTGTTCTAGTGTATTATGGATTGATTATGTTTGGGTGTGGTACAGGTTCCTGAAAAAGACACTGTGGAAATTGGATTTTTACTGGTGCCCCGGATCGCTTTGGCTCCATCAGCATTGGACTTTATTGCTTCACTGGGAAGGACTGCTTCAGATAGGAATTTTGTTAGGACTTTGAGGTGTCTTCAAAAATCGGACTGGCACCAGAGGCATTTAGTATAACACAAGAAAAGGGAACCCACGAAAATCGCGCGCGGGGGGGGGGGGGGAAGCGGGGGGGGGGGGCCCATCGAAAGGA
>NW_015162506.1:564996-569869 GCF_001447785.1 Gekko japonicus
ATGGGCTTGGGAGGGAGGGGATGCTCGGCCGTCGCTGTTTTCCCCCACACACCCGGAGTTGCCGCTAGCCTGTCTGCCCTCGCTGCTCTGGCCCTCCCTCCCTCCTTCCCTCCTTGCAGCTCAACTTCTAAACGGCGGCGGCGTTCGCAGAGCGTCCCCTGCGCACGCGCAGGAGATGCTCTTGCACTTTCAGAGGGATTTAAACATCCCCCCGATTTTTTTTAAAGTTTTTGCATTTTTGTGCACATGTGGGGACTGGCCCACGTGTGCACAAACCTCCCTGGCCCCCCAGCTGCCCCCGGAGCGCTGATTTAGCGATCCGCACTCCGGGGGCAAGTTGGCTATTAGATATATAGATTTTCCACTCATAACGTTTGTTAAGGGTTCACATACTATTTTTATATATTTTTTGTTATTATATTCACGGGTTTCTGGTCTTTTGTTAATGATCACTGGAGATATGACTAACAATTGGGTACTCTATTCTCCCTCAGAGGTAGAGCTAAACCTCTTTGCTGCGCAACCAGGCAGAGGTACCCTTCAAACCATCGGCTGTTTTGCTGAGGCAGACCCAAACTGAGGCAGGCCTGAATGAAGCCTGCCTCTGTGCTTCCTTTTAAAGTTCTGTCCCCCACTGAAAGGTGATTGGATGATGGAGCAGCACTCTCACGAGGATGAAACAGCTGAGTGGCTGTTTTTCCCTTCAGGGGCAGGACAGCCTCCTGTCCGTCATAGTTATTTTACCTCACCCATGATTATCTGGCAGGTGCCCCGTAAGTGTTACTGAATTGCTGGTGCATTTATTGTGGTGATGAAGAACATGTTCATGTTTTCTTAGACAGCACTGAAGCTCTTTGATAGGTCCTTCCTCTCCGTCCTGTCTCTCTCCCGAATACTCTCTCAATCTGGTGAGTGCAAGGGTTAAACGCAAGAGACGTGTTCTGAACTCTCTTTAATGAAAAAGGCAAGACTAGGTTGTAATATCCTTCTGAACCAAGGTTTCTTGCGATAACGGGCACATCGTGTTTCTGTTACCAAATCGTCTGTTCATGGACAAATCAAGGTTGAGCGCTCTCTTTCTGATAGTCCTTATCGTTCTTATCTGCTGTGTTGCTGCCTGCTAGTAGTTTCTGTTAAAATAAGTTTGATAAATGCTCTCTTTCCATTCCCAGGCTATTCACATGAAAGACCTGCAGTACTAGGTTTGAACCTTGGCATCTCTTTTCCTACAATACGGTTCTGCGCTCTCTCTGACACAGGCTTTTACAGCTGGAACTTTCTATGTTCTCGGGGCTGAAACAGAAAAGATGAAGGCCATGCATTTTTGTTCCTTCCTTAAAAGCAAACTGTACAACTGTGCAGCCTCAACTTACATTGTGGCCATGCAGGGAAAGGAGAGGGGGGTTTAACGCTTCAGTGTCCACTAGGTTTTGCCTCCCAGCTCTCTGCTTTGTTTTACCACTTTAAAGGGGAAAACATGTGTCCTTACACAAACATACATTCCCCCCCCCTTAAAATGCTGACAACAAAGCAGGGAGTCTGGTTTTGAATAGAAAAACATGGCGGACGTTGAAGAGGTAAATGCCATTTCCCTTCCCTGCACAGCCTTGAGACTAACTGAGGTTGCACCTATCTGCAGGTAGCATTTTATGAAGAGAACAAGATACATGGTATCAGGGCTTTTTTTGTAGAAAAAGCCCAGCAGGAACTCATTAGCATAATAGACCACACCCAACAGCAGAAACTCATTAGCATATTAGGCCACACCCATGACAATACAGCTCATTAGCATATTAGGCCACACATCCCATGTTACCAGAAGTGTGGTCATCCAGCCACACCCACCTTTTGCTTCTTATTCTGTTTACCTTGTTTGTTGTCAAAACCCAGGGCTTTTTGCATGTTAGGTCATACACCCCTAATTGTAGCCAATCCTAATGACTTTCTGCTGTTGGGTGTGGCCTATTATGCTAATGAGTTCCTGCTGGGTGTGGCCAACTCGAGAGCCAGCCAGAACTCCGTTCCTGTGCGTTCCTGCCCCAAAATAGCCCTGCATGGTATTATCTTCATCTGTTTGAGCCCTAAAACGGCTGCTTCCACTGCAGGAGGACACTTACTTGGAACCTCCTAACATTTTGAGAATGGCCCCACTCACCCTGGCAGCCATTTTGAGACTAGCCCTGCCACCATGGCAGCCATGTTCTAGTGGCACCACTACATGTAACCAACCGGAGTGGGTTACAGAAAATTCTACACTACGAAACGATTTAAGCAAGACAAACAAAGAACATGCGAATATATCTGGGCTGGTCCTGGTATACCAACTGGGCTGTGACCTCTGGCTGTGACCTCTGGCTGTGACCTAAGGGCCAAAGGGCCTTTTGGTTTGTGCCTCTACCTAATAACCTGCAAGGACAGGAGAACAAAGTCATCCCGTATGGAACTCCACTGCCGCTAGCAAGCCAGCAGGATTTCCCTTCCATGGGGACCCCTGCTATGCAGCCACAAACATAGCCTATTCGTCTATCTAGTGAATCAGTGTTGATGGGCATTAATTAATTAAATTATCATTTAATTATAATTAAATCCTACATACACAGCTACATAATAAATAATAAAGCGAATAGAACAGCGTGTTACCTACAGACAGCACTAGGAGGGGGTCCGGGGGGAAGGCCTGGGTGTCTAGGGAGGGGAGGGATCACAGGGGGACATCCTGCCACAGAGCCCAGCCCCCTAAGCAGCCATTTGCTCCAGGAGAACTGATCTCTGTTGTCTGGGGATTAGTTGTAATTCTGGGAGAACTCCAGCCCTTACCTGGAGGCTGGCAACCCTAGGAGAGCCCCAAGACTACATTTTGACCTGGGTTCCAGCTCACCTCGCTCTGTGGTCCTGTTCATGTCATTTCAGGGGAAATCCCCCCCACAATTCATCAAACTTGTATATATGGGATTATAATGCTCTTTATACGTGTATTACAGGTTTGTTTCAGCCCCTGAGAAAAGCTGCCTGGGTCCAGACTACGAGGCTGTGGGTGTTTCCCAGATGGACTGTTTGCCCCAAGTTCAATGTTGTTGTGAAGTGGGTTTCTCCCCCCCGCTTCCCTGCAGCATTATGTGCATTCATAAACCTCATGGGGTCTCCCCAGCTTTGCTCCAGTCTTTCCCAAACCTGCTTTGCTCTGAAGTTTTGGGAGAGAACACAGCAAAGCCTAGATGGCTGTCATGTGGCTAGGACTGTCTAGATTTTCTCAGTCCCATCACACAGCAGCCATTTCCCTCAGAACAGCCATTTCCTCTCCTGTCACCTAGACTCTTTTATTTTTTTTAATCACCAACTGAATAGAGTTATATCAATATACCTTTCTACCAATATGTATATCAGGTTGCCTGAATCCTCAGCTCTACTTGTTTGTTAAAAAGTAAATCTCTATCCTCTTTCCTTGTAGAGATATGGGGGGAAAGTAATATATCCTCAAGGGAAGGATCTAGAGACTTACTTTTTTTTTAAATGAAAGCTGTTAATGCAGAAGACTATATATATATTGGTACCTATATTGGTATAACAGTATATTGTATATTGATATAACTCTACTCAATCACTGGTTTTAAAACAAAACCTGACTGGCTTTCGAGCAAGGGAACCTTTTTAATATATATATATTGGTACCTATATTGGTATAACAGTATATTGTATATTGATATAACTCTACTCAATCACTGGTTTTAAAACAAAACCTACTGGGGAAACTTGTGTAGAAGTCCTGTTGCCGTTGCACTGTATGAGCAGCTGCAGCAGCAATGGGAAACAACATAAGCCTGTCTCTGTGTAGAAAACACCATCAGAGACATTCAGATGGCCCCACAGCTAACAACGTCGGGCTTGCACGCCTGGCCTGGCAGTAATCTTTAGCACTGGGTTTTCAGACTGGAGACTGGTCCTGGAGATTTCCATTATATCTTAAATCTAAATGCATAATTGAGACACTGGGGAGGTAGAGCATCTGCTTGGCACACAGAAGGTACCAGGTTCAATCCTTGGCATTTCTAGATAAAAAGATCAGGTGGTCAGTGATGTGAAAGACCTTGACCTTAGATCATGGAGAGCTGCTGCCAGTCAGAGTAAACAATACTGACCTTCTGGTCTCAGTAGAAAGCAGTTTCTCCTTCAGGGGAGGGGCTATAGTTCAGTGGGAGAGCATCTGCCTTGATTGCAGAAGGTCCCAGGTTCAATTCTCAGCATCTCTAGTTAAAAGGACCAGGCAGTAGGTGATATAAAAGACTTCCACCAGAGACCTTGAAGAGCTGCTGCCAGTCTGAGTAGACAATACTCACCTTGATGGACCAATGGTCTGATTCAGTATAAAATACATTGATGTTGAGCTTCAAGCCCACTTGTGCGCTCTCCTCTTTTACCCTGAGCAAATGCTACTTAAAGTCATATGTCTCAAATACAAATAATGGAAGAATCATGCCGAAAGGAGTGCAACTGAGCCCATGTGGGAGTAGGATAAAGCATGCAAAATATGTGAACGGTGTGGTTCCATAAGAATATATTGGCTCTGAAAAAGAAGAAGAATCGAAACTCTCTCAGTGGACAAGAGACATCGGCCAGTTTTCTCAGTCTCCCTGCAGACCTGAAAGTTTGGAAACGTAAGAAGCAGTAAAGGAGACAATAGCTGTTTTCAAGGACTGCATACAGCCCGTTTACTGGTCTTGCTCTAGGAAGGTTTCTTCGTGTATACCTGCACTTGTGTATTTGTTTCAAAGCCTCAGTGCTTTAACAAGTAATAAGTATATGTGGTTCATATTGACTTGTCTATGTTTTTAAATGATGTATTTTATTCTATTACTGTAAAATGTATACTGCTTAT
>NW_015162506.1:570059-574400 GCF_001447785.1 Gekko japonicus
AGGCTGTGGAAGGTCAGTAGTTCAGCAGTTCGAGACCAAGGTGCCGCATGATGGAGTGAGCTCCCATCTCTAGTTCCAGCTCCTGCCAACCTAGCAATTCGAAAGTAAGAAATTGCAAGTAGATAAATAGGTACCACTTCGGTGGGAAGGTAACAGCGTTCCGTGCGCCTTGGTATTTAGTCATGCCGGCCACATGACCACGGAAACGTCTTTGGACAGCGCTGGCTCTTCGGTTTTGAAACGGAGATGAGCACCGCAACCCTAGAGTCGGATTCGACTGGCTTTCGAGCAAGGGAACCTTTACCTTTAGCACTTGGGGTGTTTTTGACCTTGAGTAATTTGTGGTCTCCACGGTGTATTTTGGGTTTTTTTTATTGTACTCAGTATCTCCGTGGTCCCGTCTGTTAAGTCGTGGGCTTAACAAATAGTCGGAGAGTGATTTCAGCAAGAACCCAACTTTATTCTTCAACTCGAATACTTCTCCAACACGGATCAACATCTGCTAGCCAGAACAGCCTTTACATTGCAGCTGTCCTGCTTTTAAACATTTCCCGGCTAATATAGCCACACCTATCATACACATAACAACCAATACGATTGAGCGCATAAGAGCCAATCACGATCGTTCCCGCTCGAGGACTTGCTTGAAGTGATTGAATACACTTTTCCTGGGCTAGCAATGTCATTGGCTGTATTAGGATCCTAGCCCAGGATGAAGCTTAACATTGCTTCCTTATGAGATGATTCACAACAGATCCTGCATTCAAGGCAGCTTTGAATACATTACACCGTTGTATTCTGATTCAGTATAAGGCAGCATCATGTGTATTCATGCGCGTACCGGATGCTCTCTCTCTGACCTTTCGTCTACCTCTCTTCCTCCAGGTTTGGTGGACCAAAGGATCGCAGGAGGAAAATTGGTTGGAAAAGCTACCCTTGTTTTTACCCCACCATTCAGTTAAGGAGCTGCCAGAAGGCGGAATCTCTTCGTTTTGACCCAGCCACCTTCTCTGGTATTTTGTAACTAAGATATTGACAAGACAATCTGTTTAATAGAGGCTTCTTGAAGCAATTATTGCTGTGGAGAGAGAGAGAGAGAGTTGTAATGGCAACTTCCTATTAAAGAAGCGAAGACTAATTAGGAAAGTGAAAACTCTTTATTATTCCATTACTGCTGTCTGTAAAAGAAGAGACATCTGTCAAGTGTCTGCGAATTGTATAATTGGTGTGCAGCCATTTAAAAAAAGTTGAGCTGAAAAGGTTAACCTTTGAGCTATTTATGATTTACGGGCCCCTCCTCCAACCTGTCCATGTTGATTAAAAAAGTCTCACTGATTCCAATGAAAATTAGTTCCCGTGTTGGTATGCTTGAAACGGCTGATTTATTGCTCAAACCCACACATATTTATTTGTTACTTCCTTATTCCTCTAGGGATATAGCGTGTCCGCTACTCCATTTTACATTTACAGCAGTGTTCCAGCAGAGCAGCCCCGATCCAAATCAAGACCCCGTCCTTAAGGAAAATTAAGGACTGTTTAATGACTATTTTAATGGAAAATTAAAGGTGTCAAGATCTCAGAAAAGAGCAAAAGTCCAGTAGCACCTTAAAGACTAATCACATTTGTAGCTGGATATTAGGAAGAATTTTTTTTAAGAAGAAGAAGAGAAGAAGAGATTGGATTTATACCCCGCCCTTCACTACCCGAAGGAGTCTCAATCTTCTTTCCCTCCCCCTCCCCACAACAGACACCCTGTGAGTTAGGTGGGGCTGTGGGAGCTCTCCCAAGAACTGTCCTTGAGAGAACAGCTCTGAAAGAACTTGTGACTGACTCAAGGTCACACCAGCAGCTGCATGCGGAGAAGTGGGGAATCAAACCCGGTTCTCCCAGATTAGAGTCTGCGCTCCTAATCACCACACCAGACTGGCTCTCTGTGGTATTATTCCCCATTGAGGTCCTTCCCCTCCCTAATTCCTCCCTTACTTGCCTCAATCCTCGAATCTCCAGGGGTTTCCCAACCCAGAGTTGGCACTTCCTATGTCTCCAGAGCACCCCAGGCTTTAAGAATCCATTCCCCTTGTCCCTTCCCTCAATGATCTTGTTTGTGGGGCTCAAGACACACAGCTCTTTGCTCGGTGAACCCACGAGGGATGGCAACGTCTAAGGAAAAACCAAGCAGCAGTGAAAAGAGTGAAACACCCTCCCCTTCCTTCATCAGTGCAAGTATACCTCTCCTGCAATGCAAGGAAACCTCTCATTTGGTGTAGTGGTTAAGTGCGGGGACTCTAATCTGGGAGAGCTAGGTTTGATTCCCCACTCCTCCACTTGCAGCTGCTGGGTGATCTTGGGCAAGCCGTAGTTCTGTCAGAGCTGTTCTCTCAAGGGCAGTTTCTGTCAGAGCTCTCTCAGCCCCGCCTACCTCACAGGGTGTCTGTTGTGGGGAGCGGAAGGGAAAGGAGTTTGTGAGCCGCTCTAAGACTCCGAGTGAAGGGCAGGGCATAAATCCAAGCTCCTCCTCCTCCTTCTTTGCAGGAAAGGTAAGAGTTGCTAGCTCTGCGTTGGGAAATTTCTTGGGATTTGGGAGTTGGAGCCTGGGGAGGGCAGGGTTTGGGGAAGAGAGAGAGTTTGTGTATAATGCCAAAGAGATCAACTTCCAAAGCAGCCATTTTCTCCCGGGGAACTGATCTCTGGCAGCTGGAGACCAGTCGTAATTCTGGGAGATCTCCAGGTACAACCTGGAGGTTGGCAACCCTAAAACCGGCATGGTTTCCTTACTGTTATTTGCCCC
This sequence comes from Gekko japonicus, assembly GCF_001447785.1. Lineage (NCBI taxonomy): Eukaryota > Metazoa > Chordata > Lepidosauria > Squamata > Gekkonidae > Gekko > Gekko japonicus. Next base: position 572,848 of record NW_015162506.1, read on the forward strand.
TGAACTTTATTTTGTTCGAGAAAGACTGCCCGTTTGCCTTTTGGGAGTTTTTTCCGTTGTTTCCTATGTTTTGTCTTGTTAATTTTGTGTAATTGAGTACTAATTATGTCAGAAGAAACTCAAAGAAGGACTGCTTGGATCAAGGCGAGACCTGACTGTTTCCTCTTCAGTTAAGCAAGGGAGGTCCTTTTTCTGTCCCTCTCACCCTCTTTCGTTCCTTGTTTCTGATTTCACGTAGGGGGAAGACAATCCTTTGTTGTGGCATCAAATTAACTTGGAAAACACAGGCCACGTGGTCCTCTTTCCCAGTTCCGTGAGGGACATCCAAGTGCCAAAGAACAGGGGGAATTTCAAACACGAGCAAAGAGCCAAGGGTCCAGCAGTTTAGATTTCAAACTACCTACCCAAGTCGTGTGGGAAGATTGAAGTACGGCCGCTTGGAGTCCTGCGTTCCAGCCCATTCTTTTTATCTTACTCATTACAGGCCGAGTTTCCCACAAAACGGGGGGAAAAACAACTAGAGAGAGGCAAGGCCCGGTTCAAGAAGCAACATCCGTATGGAGACTGTGCCTTTCCAGTGGTGTTTCAGCCAAAGGAGGAACTCGCTCACTCATTACTGCACAAAGGGGTTCCTGGACAGATCGTGAAGCACCATTGGCTCAAATGCTACCGGAATTTTAAAGGCTGGCGTACAGACGCCGAGGCTCTGTGTATTGTTTGTGGAGAAGCAAGTATAGGCCGGGATCAGTGGCGGCGGAGCGAGTTTGACGTGGGGAATATTGATACGTGGCTCTGCGTGTGTTCTCAATTATGTGGTTTCAGAACTCCTGCAGGTGTGCTCTGGGGACGGCCACATCTTCCCGAGAAAGCCACTGCATCGTGGGAAGCGGGTTTTCATGTGCTCGACAGACACAGGACAAGAACTCCTTGAGACACCCCATTGTTACTCAAAGCTACTGACTTCTACTGCATGCTTCTGAATTAGCGCTGCAGGAAATGTGTGTGTGTGTGCAAAGAAATATATTTTCTGCAGCGCTAATTCAGAAGCATGCAGTAGAAGTCAGTAGCGCGTGCGCGCGTGCGTGTGTGTATGCTACCGACTACTGCTGCATGCTTCTAAATTAGTTATATGTATAACACACATATATGATCTTCTTTAAAAGTGGTGGAAAGAGAAATGGGAGGCAGACGGTGGGGTGAATCCTACTGTTATCCTACCACTCCACTGAGTAAAGTTTATCATCTACCTACCGGTATTAGGGTTGCTAACCTCCAGGTGGAGGCTGGAGATCTCCTGGGATTATAACTGATCTCCAGGTGACAGAGATCAGTTCCCCTGGAGAAAATGGCCGCTTTGGAAGGTTGACTCCATGGCATTTATACTCAATTGAAGCCCCTCCCCTCTCTAAACCACTCGCTCCTCAGGCTCCACCCCCCAAAATCTCCAGGTATTTCCCAAATCGGAGTTGGGAAATTCCTTCCTTCCTTCCTTCCTTCCTTCCTTCCTTCCTTCCTTCCTTCCTTCCTTCCTTCCTTCCTTCCTTCCTTCCTTC